>NC_045169.1:17125252-17338620 GCF_900700415.2 Clupea harengus
GGCATTTCATGCACTGTAATAAGAAGCCAGGAATAACAATACAGGGCATTTCATGCACTGTAATAATAACTAGAAAATGCATTTCCTGAAGGAAATACCAGTGCATGAAATGCAAAAGTTAAGAAATGAAGAAGAAAAGAAAGAAGAGTGAAAGAAGGAAACTAGAAAATGCATTTCCTGAAGGAAATACCAGTGCATGAAATGCAAAAGTTAAGAAAGGAAGAGGAAAAGAAAGAAGAGTGAAATTAGGAAAGAAGAAAGGAAAGAAGAGTAAAAGAAGGAAAGAAGAGAGGAAGAAGGAAAGAAGAGTGGAAGAAGGAAAGAAGAAAGGAAAGAAGAGTGAAGAAAGGAAAGAAGAGTGGAAGAAGGAAAGAAGAGTGAAGAAAGGAAAGAAGAGTGAAAGAAGGAAAGAAGAAAGGAAAGAAGAGTGAAGAAAGGAAAGAAGAGTGGAAGAAGAAAAGAAAGAAGGAAAGAAGAAAGGAAAGTAGAGTAAAAGAAGGAAAGAAGAGTAGAAGAAGGAAAGAAGAGTGGAAGAAGGAAAGAAGAAAGGAAAGGAGAGTGGAAGAAGGAAAGAAGAGTGGAAGAAGGAAAGAAGAAGAGTGGAAAAAGGAAAGAATAATATTCCTAGTTATACAGTTGAATGGAGAGGGACAGAGAGAAGAGGAGCCTTGGAACCTTGGCGCAGGTGTCAGTGAAGCACAGGTGCAAGCCAGTTTAAAGACCCTATTATGATGTCATAATGGCCCAATGTAAGTCAATGGGAGAAATTGTATTAGTTTTTATTTAATATTTTAAAAAGTATAAAGTTTAGAAAAATGAAAAATACATAGCATAAGTGTCCTTTACAAGACCTACGCAGCAAAGTTTGAACAAAGTTTCTAAGTTAAGCGGTTCAAGCTGAATAAAGCGCAGAAGTTTGGTACAAAGAATAATAATAAGAAGAATAAGAAACGAAGGAATAACAATACAGGGCATTTCATGCACTGTAATAAGAAAGGAAAGAAGAGTAAAGAAAGGAAAGAAGAAAGGAAAGAAGAGTCGAAGAAGGGAAGAAGGAAAGAAGAAAAGAAAGAAGAGTGAAGAAAGGAAGGAGGAAAAAAAAGAAAAGTATAAGAAGGAAAGAAGAAAGGAAAGGAGAGTGAAGAAAGAAAAGAAGAGTGGAAGAAGGAAAGAAGAAAAAAAAAGAAAAGTGAAAGAAGGAAAGAAGGAAAGAAGAGTGAAAGAAGGAAAGAAGAGTGGAAGAAGAGTGGAAGAAGGAAAGAAGAAAAGAAAGAAGAGAGAAAGAAGGAAAGAAGAGTGGAAGAAGGAAAGAAGAAAGGAAAGAAGAGTGAAGAAAGGAAAGGAGTGGAAGAAGGAAAGAAGAAAAGAAAGAAGAGTGAAAGAAGGAAAGAAGAGTAAAAGAAGGAAAGAAGAGTGGAAAAAGGAAAGAAGAAAGGAAAGAAGAGTGAAGAAAGGAAAGGAGTGGAAGAAGGAAAGAAGAAAAGAAAGAAGAGTGAAAGAAGGAAAGAAGAAAGGAAAGAAGTGGAATAAGGAAAGAAGAAGGAAAGAAGAAAGAAAGAAGAGTGAAGAAAGGAAAGAAGAGTGGAAGAAGGAAAGAAGAAAAAAAGAAAAATGAAAGAAGGAAAGAAGAGTGAAAGAAGGAAAGAAGAGTGGAAGAAGGAAAGAAGAAAAGAAAGAAGTATGAAAGAAGGAAAGAAGAGTGGAAGAAGGAAAGAAGAGTGGAAGAAGTAAAGAAGAGTGGAAGAAGAGTGGAAGAAGGAAAGAAGAGTGAAGAAAGGAAAGAAGAGTGGAAGAAGGAAAGAAGTGGAAGAAGGAAAGAAGAGTGGAAGAAAGGAAAGAAGAAAGGAAAGAAGTGTGGAAGAAGGAAAGAAGAGTGGAAGAAGGAAAGGGATAGAGAGAAAGATGGAGAGAAAAAAAAGGAGAGTATGGAAGGTGTCTCTTAATATTCCTAGTTATACAGTTGAATGGAGAGGGACAGAGAGAAGAGGAGCCTTGGAACCTTGGCGCAGGTGTCAGTGAAGCACAGGTGCAAGCCAGTTTAATGACCCTATTATGATGTCATAATGGCCCAATGTAAGTCAATGGGAGAAATTGTATTAGTTTTTCTTTAATATTTTAAAAAGTATAACGTTTAGAAAAATGAAAAATACATAGCATAAGTGTCCTTAACAAGACCTATGCAGCAAAGTTTGAACGAAGTTTCTACGTTAAGCGGTTCAAGCTGAATTAAGCGCAGAAGTCGGTAAAGAGAATAATAAGAAGAAGAAGAAGAAGAAGAAGAACTAGAAAATGCATTTCCTGAAGGAAATACCAGTGCATGAAATGCAAAAGTTAAGAAAGGAAGAAGAAAAGAAAGAAGAGTGAAAGAAGGAAATAAGAAAGGAAAGAAGAGTGAAAGAAGGAAATAAGAAAGGAAAGAAGAGTAAAGAAAGGAAAGAAGAAAGGAAAGAAGAGTCGAAGAAGGAAAGAAGAAGGGAAGAAGGAAAGAAGAAAAGAAAGAAGAGTGAAGAAAGGAAAGAAGAAGGAAAGAGGAAAAAAAAGAAAAGTATAAGAAGGAAAGAAGAAAGGAAAGAAGAGTGGAAGAAGTAAAGAAGAAGGAAAGAAGAAAAGAAAGAAGAGTGAAGAAAGAAAAGTGGAAGAAGGAAAGAAGAAAAAAAAAGAAAAGTGAAAGAAGGAAAGAAGAGTGAAAGAAGGAAAAAAGAGTGGAAGAAGGAAAGAAGAAAAGAAAGAAGAGTGAAAGAAGGAAAGAAGAGTGGAAGAAGAGTGGAAGAAGGAAAGAAGAAAAGAAAGAAGGAAAGAAGAGTGGAAGAAGGAAAGAAGAAAGGAAAGAAGAGTGGAAGAAGAGTGAAGAAAGAAAAGAAGAGTAGAAGAAGGAAAGAAGAGTGGAAGAAGGAAAGAAGAGTGAAGAAAGAAAAGAAGAGTAGAAGAAGGAAAGAAGAGTGGAAGAAGGAAAGAAGAAAGGAAAGAAGAGTGAAGAAAGGAAAGAAGAAAAGAAAGAAGAAGGAAAGAAGAGTGAAGAAAGAAAAGAAGAGTAGAAGAAGGAAAGAAGAGTGGAAGAAGGAAAGAAGAGTGAAGAAAGAAAAGAAGAGTAGAAGAAGGAAAGAAGAGTGGAAGAAGGAAAGAAGAAAGGAAAGGAGAGTGGAAGAAGGAAAGAAGAGTGGAAGAACGAAAGAAGAAGAGTGGAAGAAGGAAAGAATAATATTCCTAGTTATACAGTTGAATGAAGAGGGACAGAGAGAAGAGGAGCCTTGGAACCTTGGCGCAGGTGTCAGTGAAGCACAGGTGCAAGCCAGTTTAAAGACCCTATTATGATGTCATAATGGCCCAATGTAAGTCAATGGGAGAAATTGTATTAGTTTTTATTTAATATTTTAAAAAGTATAAAGTTTAGAAAAATGAAAAATACATAGCATAAGTGTCCTTTACAAGACCTACGCGCCAAAGTTTGAACGAAGTTTTTAAGTTAAGCGGTTCGAGCTGAATTAAGCGCAGAAGTCGGTAAAGAGAATAATAAGAAGAAGAAGAATAAGAAGCCTAGGAATAACAATACAGGGCATTTCATGCACTGTAATAAGAAGAAGAAGAAGAAGAATAAGAAGCCTAGGAATATCAATACAGGGCATTTCATGCACTGTAATAAGAAGCCTAGGAATAACAATACAGGGCATTTCATGCACTGTAATAAGAAGCCTAGGAATAACAATACAGGGCATTTCATGCACTGTAATAAGAAGCCTAGGAATAACAATACAGGGCATTTCATGCACTGTAATAAGATGAAGAATAAGAAACGAAGGAATAACAATACAGGGCATTTCATGCACTGTAACTAGAAAATGCATTTCCTGAAGGAAATACCAGTGCATGAAATGCAAAAGTTGAGGAAAGGAAGAAGAAAAGGAAGAAGAGTGAAAGAAGAAAGGAAAGAAGAGTAAAAGAAGGAAAGAAGAAAGGAAAGAAGAGTGAAGAAAGGAAAGAAGTGGAAGAAGGAAAGAAGAGTGGAAGAAGGAAAGAATAAAGGAAAGAAGAGTGAAGAAAGGAAAGAAGAAAAGAATGAAGAGTGGAAGAAGGAAAGAAGAAAGGAAAGAAGAGTGAAGAAAGGAAAGAAGAGTGGAAGAAGAAAAGAAGAAAGGAAAGAAGAGTAAAAGAAGGAAAGAAGAGTGGAGGAAGGAAAGAAGAGTGGAAGAAGGAAAGCAGAAAGGAAAGAAGAGTGGAAGAAGGAAAGAATAAAGGAAAGAAGAAAAGAAAGAAGAGTGAAAGAAGAAAGGAAAGAAGAGTGAAAGAAGAAAGGAAAGAAGAGTGGAAGAAAAGAAAGAAGGAAAGATGAAAGGAAAGAAGAGTGAAGAAAGAAAAGAAGAGTAGAAGAAGGAAAGAAGAGTTGAAGAAGGAAAGAAGAAAGGAAAGGAGAGTGGAAGAAGGAAAGAAGAGTGGAAGAACGACAGAAGAAGAGTGGAAGAAGGAAAGAATAATATTCCTAGTTATACAGTTAAATGGAGAGGGACAGTGTTGAGGTGAAATGAACATTTCGGTTGACTGTGCTTAAAAAACTGCAAGTCCCACAATGCACCACTAGCAGGCCAGTGCAGCCTGCTCATTATTTTAAGTGGGAACACCTGAGAAGGAAAGGAGGTCTCTCAGTAAACACTCCAGCAAACATTTCAGCAGAAAGAGAGACACACGAAAAGGATCTACTTGTGGTGCAACCAAAGAAGCCACTGGTACAGTAACTTATTGAGTTTTATTGCAATGATTATTTGCAGTTGAAAGTGCTGTTATCATTGATGGTTGTATAAGTTGATTGATTTGTGTAATGATACTAACCAAGCAGCACACAGCATACAGGCAGCATGCTTATCAGCTTGCTGCATGCAAGTGAGTTTGGCTTTTTGTTTGAGTATATTTTGTGGATTATAAATTGAACAATGATGTTTGAAGTGCTTTTCCTAAACACCTATGCTGCATACTGTTTGCAGTCATTAAACAGTCACTCTGTCATTAGTTGGGATTGTTGCAGCAATTCCAACTGTTGTAAGCCTTGGTACTTGGTACTGAAATTGTTTGAAATGTATTTGAATTTTTTTTATAACTTGTACTTTTTGTGTTTTTAAGGTTTTCAACCTAAATGAGCCAACCAGACCAAACGAACAAAGAGAAAAATAAAAATCATTCTGAGTTGGAACGAGTTGTCCCGTGCGTCTTTTGGGATTAATGCACCAGGCCGTTTTCAAGTTGGGCCAGAGAGTAGACAAAAAACACCTGAGAACTTGACAGACAGAGAGAAGAGGAGCCTTGGAACCTTGGCGCAGGTGTCAGTGAAGCACAGGTGCAAGCCAGTTTAAAGACCCTATTATGATGTCATAATGGCCCAATGTAAGTCAATGGGAGAAATTGTATTAGTTTTTCTTTAATATTTTAAAAAGTATAGCATTTAGAAAAATGAAAAATACATAGCATAAGTGTCCTTAACAAGACCTATGCAGCAAAGTTTGAACGAAAATTCTACGTTAAGCTGTTCAAGCTGAATTTAGCGCAGAAGTCGGTAAAGAGAATAATAAGAAGAAGAAGAATAAGAAGCCTAGGAATAACAATACAGGGCATTTCATGCACTGTAATAAGAATAAGAAAAGTTTGGATAACAATACAGGGCATTTCATGCACTGTAATAAGAAGTAGAAGAATAAGAAACGAAGGAATAACAATACAGGGCATTTCATGCACTGTAATAAGAAGCCTAGGAATAACAATACAGGGCATTTCATGCACTGTAATAAGAAGAAGAATAAGAAGCCTAGGAATAACAATACAGGGCATTTCATGCACTGTAATAAGAAGCCTAGGAATAACAATACAGGGCATTTCATGCACTGTAATAAGAAACGAAGGAATAACAATACAGGGCATTTCATGCACTGTAATAAGAAGCCTAGGAATAACAATACAGGGCATTTCATGCACTGTAATAAGAAACGAAGGAATAACAATACAGGGCATTTCATGCACTGTAATAAGAAACGAAGGAATAACAATACAGGGCATTTCATGCACTGTAATGACGACGACCGGAGTAAGGCACAGTGTAAGATCTGCACTGCTACGGTGTCGAGGGACGGAAAGGAAAGTACTTTGTTTAACACAAGCAATTTGATTAAACATTTGAAGACACACCATAGTGCTAAGTACACAGAGTTCACTGATGCTAGTGGCGCAAGACCGAAGCAATCAATCTTAGATGACGTCTTGCAAAAGAAAAAAACGCGCACGCACACAGAGAGAGAGAGAGGTAGAGAGAAAGACTGTGCCACATAGGTTAAGTGATTGTTTGTGTACTTGAGCAGGGGATTCTTCTGATCCTTTTGTAACTGAAATGTGCTCTTGTGCTAATCCAGTAATAGTTCTGTTCACTTTTTGTTAAACAACTGTGTTGTTAACTATGCAGCAAATTGAATTGCCTTTATCTGGTTATATTTGCATTTTGTCTAATGTGATGATATTGTCTGTTTGAAGGCTTTTTTTGTGTGTTAAAACCAGAAAGCTCTGTTTATTTTTGGCTTGGGATAGTCTTCTGTTAATTTTGTACTATAGGCTTGACATAATCTGCAGAGGATAAAATAAAATCTGCCTCCAAATTAATTGCACTTTCATGGAGACCAAATCTAAGAAGTATCGGTATCGGTACTCGGTATCGGCAAGTACACGAATAAAAATACTCGTACTCGTATCGGTTTGTAAAAAAGTGGTATCGGTGCATCCCTACTTGAAACTACCAGGCACTAGCTCGCTTTTTCCTTCAACTGTCCGGTAACGTCAACTTTCACGCGTGCGACGTGAAAATTGGGTCAAAGGTTATGACAGAATGATTGCTCTGTGTCTAAAACAATGTGTTAATTTCAATCTGTTATTATTTTCTTTTGTGAGTGAAAAATTATTATCACACAATAAATAACGCAGAATGAAATTAAATAACAATAATAAATAAACCATTATTTTCTTGGGGGTGCTATGGCTAATCCAGGGGGAGCTAGAGCACCCCCTAGCCCCCCCCCTGGCGCCGCCCCTGTGTGTTGGTGTCCTTGATTCAGCCACTGTTTTGGGGGCAGAAAATGGGCGACAGTGGTACAGGAGGTAGAGAAGTTGTTTAGTAATCAGAAGGTTGCTAGTTCGATTCCCTGTCGAGGCGTCCTTGAGCAAGACACTGAACCCCTAATTGCTCCTGATGTGCAGTGTGCCATCAGTGTAAATGTAAAATGTGTATACATTGTAAGTCACACATATGTAAGTCGCTTTGGATAAAAGCGTCTGCTAAATGTAATGTAAATGTAAATGGAAGAGAGTTGGTAAATTCATCTGCAGTGGTCAAAGTTCCTTTTGCGTGTGTCTTGAGCGCTGGTGTGCTGCTCCTCCGTCAGGTCAAGACAGGGCAAAGATCAAGACAGGGCAGAGGTCAAGACAGGGCAGAGGTCAAGACAGGGCGTCAAAGTTACTTGAGGGCCAAAGAGTCTAAGTTGTTTGAGGACTAATTCAGGTTATGGGGTGTGCGTCACAACTTACCAAGAGGACCCAGGGGGAATGAGAGCAATGTCATGGCTGCTGAACGTCACACAGTCTTACACTGACGATCTGATGGCAGGAAAGAGACTTTAAATACAGAACTACCTCAAAACAGTTTTCTTGTATCGTGATCTCTTACAATTGATTTACTCACATACCATCTGCTATAAATACATCTCCAGTCTATAGTGTATGCATGCATTAAGCATATATTGCAAGTGCATGCCTCTTTATACGACAGGTAACACAGAGCACACAAGGATGAAACACGCATGGATCAGTCCCCACTAGGGAGTGGCAGAGGCAAAAGATCTCATAGTTAAGACGAACAGGTTTCTGAGTCACCCACTATTGCAGTTGAAGAGAGGTCATTTGCCTGTTTATTACACAACATTACATTGTCAAGTATAGTCAGAGGTGTAAAGTAACGAATTACATTTACTCACGTTACTGTAATTGAGTAGTTTTTTTGTGTACTTTGTAATTTTTAAGTAGTTTTTGAAATCGGTAATTTTACTTTTACTTAAGTAGATTTTGACTGAAGTTCAAGGCGGGAATCGCGCACGACAATTCTCACTGCAGTAGTGGATGCTGCATAGAGTGGATGATGGAGTCGATGCAAGGCGCCGGTGCCGAACCACGAGAGATAGAGATGGAGGAAGATGATAGTGCGGACTACCAACAAGCTGAAGCACCGAACTTTCCGCCAGTTGAAATTAAAGAAGATGAAGAAAACCCGTGGCCACATCTCAGCATGCAGTAAAAGAGGCAACAGCTACATAGTGCTGTGTAAGCTGTGCCTAACCCGCCAGTCAGAACTTTCAGCTTATAAAAATTAATCTTCAAATCTGCAGAAGCATGTGTTGGTAAGTACAGTATTTGTCCCTTTCCATTAGTAGTTCATACAGCGTTTTTGTCGTTTAGTTAGCTTTGCTCTATTAAGCAAACTATGCGTTTCATGGCACTATAGCCTAATTTTGGCTAGCACTTGCAACCGCCCTGAGTATGCTAACGTCGACAGCCGTCATAGACTAATAATGATTCCATTTCTGTCTTCAATTCGTTTCAGGTCATAGCATTATTATGTTAAGTCTCTCATATTGTGTTAAAAACTGCAGATCAGTCATCAGCAATTAAATACACCACATAAACTGATATTAGGCTAATCATTTGGCTGCCTCCCATGCATTGAAACAGGAACAATGTGAATGCGCACACCATTGTTGTCAGACAGTTGGACAAGTCAATGTGTATCTGGAATTTATCACGATGTTTAGTCAAATATTGATAACGATAAGTGGTGGCTTTGCAACGTGCACGTTTTTCATGTTCATGCTCAGGGGTCTCGGTTAGCAAGAATTGAGGATTATGAATTGTGATGCATGTAAAAATAGAAAATAATGCTATAATTCTGTATATGTACTGTAGGTCTGTCATCTCAAGTAGCTATTTATAGCTATTTCTGTGTTATGATGCACTCTTGATGGCAGCTCAATACTTAATTTTCAGAAATGTTGTTTGTCATTCTACAGGTCTAGTATATGTCAGACAACACCTTGACCGGATGTTGGAGGCTGGAGCAAGTTGGACAACATTCATCAGATGAAGATGATTTATTTTCCTCAATGAAGTCCAGAAAGTCAGAAGGTACAGGGGAGTTAGAAGGGCACCTAGCCTGTGTCTCAGTCAATATGGATCTGCTGGACGCCTTTCAGAATATAAAAAAACTGTCCCTGAAACTCAATACTGGCCTACCTGCCTCGGCCGCCTGCGAGCGACTCTTCAGCTGTGCTGGATTGCTGCTCACTGCAAAGCGAGCCGGATGAACTCTACTCACCTTGAAAATCAGCTGCTGCTCAAACTCAACAAGAAGTTTGTAGACTAATGCTCTAAAGGTGGACACAAGTATAGTAACCAAAGTTTACAGTGGGGCAGCGACATTTTAACCTTTTTATTTTAGCTGTCATGTGGTTCATGTCTTGACATGTCCTCCCAAAAGTTCTTAAATGTTGTGTTGACATGTTTAATGTTTAAT
Source organism: Clupea harengus (assembly GCF_900700415.2). Taxonomy (NCBI): domain Eukaryota; kingdom Metazoa; phylum Chordata; class Actinopteri; order Clupeiformes; family Clupeidae; genus Clupea; species Clupea harengus. Next base: position 17,134,836 of record NC_045169.1, read on the forward strand.
GTTTAATGTTTGACATGTTTAATGTCATTGCACTTATATTTCTAAAGATTCTCCTTTAATCAAAAATAACTAGTTTTTGTAATGGATTTATGACCCCTTGTCGTTTTTTACACTATATAGGAGCGGCCCCCGTCAAGTTGTTGAAAGTAACTAAGTAACGTTTACTTAAAGTACATTTTAAATGAACTACTTTTTACTTTTACTTGAGTAGATTTTTAGATGAGTAATTTTACTTGTACTTAAGTAAAATTTCATCAAAGTAATTGTACTTTTACTTGAGTTCAACATTTCAGTACTTTTTACACCTCTGAGTATAGTTCATCACACTGGTAGTAAAAACGGAAACATGAAAATGAATGAAAACACTGTTGCTAACGCTTTTGACCTCATGTGACCTCATGTGGCTTAGCAATACAGACATCTCACCACAGCTAACATATAATGCCCAGAAAGACCGAAGTATGCATAGGATGAACATGAATATTGGTGAACTTTCTCTACCAGTCAAGCCTCTGGAATTACATAACTGTTGCTTCTTCTGCGTCAGTAATAAAACACACCGGAGGATTAAGGTGATTTGAGTTCATATTCAGTCATACTTATAGGTTCACAAATAGCATGGCTAATGATTTCAACACACTCTTATTATGCCAATTGTAACCTTAAACACAGGTGACTTATTGAGCCTTGCAAAGTTATTGCAAAGGTAATACAATGGCACATTCTGTACTGTGGACCCACTTGTACGTCGTTCGCCACTCTATCTGTTGACCATCACTTGTGTCTGAGAGCCGTGACCAGATACTCTTGAGAAACTGACGAAGGGTGGTGCCAGTCAAATTTTTTTTTTTGTTACTTACCTTTCAGGAATGATCGATGGCCACAGCAGATATGACCGATACGATCAAAATGTCTAAAAATGTCTTCACTTCCCTCGCTATTTTAATACCTCATCATCTGATTTGCATATTGCCAGTTGTGTTGTTTACATGCGTTCTCTTAATACGTAATAATAACTCGAAACTCGAATTGTGTTTCTACGAACCAAACAAAAAAAAAAAAATATTCCTTTTCTATCAAATTACTTTTATTTTTTAGAATTATGATCTGACTGTGACTCAGCACATCTGTGACAAGGAAGAAAATCCCCTCGAGTTTTACTTCATGTGTCAAGATTGTTCTGGGAATTTTACAAATTTGCTTCCTGGATGCCACGTCATAGCGAGTGTACAGGCTTGGGCACTCTAAAGATGAACTGGACATTTCCCATTCATGTTAAGTTTAATTTGAGTATGATTGTACTACCATGGTATCCTGCATAATACCCCTTTAATAGATAATTTAATTAGATCATGCCTTATGTCTGTGAATACAAAATTGTATGAATATCAAGCACTTCTTAGGAACTTGACTCTATTTCCTTGTCCTGCGGATGCAACAGGATTGACAACAAATTCATTACAAAACATGTTCTACACTTGTAAGGCAGTGAGTAATGTTTAAATGCAACAGTAGACAGTGATTATTGTAGAGGGTGACGCATATCTGAAGATTTTTTAAAATCCTGAAATACATTGACCACACGCATAAAGATTTTTTGTCTACAATCATCAGAGTGTGTATAATAAATGACTTGGCAAAGTAGTACACATCATGCATGCAGATACGATTCATGAATTCTGTTTCCTGTGGTGATTGAAGGTTGCTGCACTGTGATCAACTTGACATAAGTTTGTGCCAAGGAATCTTTTACCTCCTTCTAACTGGGCCAGTTCCCCTCAAAAACTACAACAGAATCAATACTGAGTCACGTGAGTTTTGTTTTCTCTCAGTTATAACTTGTGGGACATCTTATTTTTTTAAATATGCCAAGAACACATTGTGTATGACACACTGACCGTGGTTACATGGATTCGAATAACTGCCTTAGTCGGACTGAAATCGCATTATCCGTTTCATGTAAGCACCTTAGTCGGATCGTAGTCGGACCGCACATAGTCGGACTAACACCCCTGGATAACTCGATCCGATCCAGTTGATAGTTCGACTATTGCGGCATGTAACGGTGAATTGGATAAGGAACTGGACTTTGCGTCTTTGCGCATGCTCCCTCTCTCCCTGCCAGGTCGTGACCCGGAAGACGAAAGAGGGATAAGTTGTCTCAACTGTTCATACTAATGACACGGTTTTTTATGAATATCCTGCAGACTGTCTCACAAGCTTATTCTTGTTGATTATGAACAAACATAACAGAAGAGGTCCGAAGATATGAGCACCTTTACAACCCCTCCTTAAACACGTATAAGGACGTTCCACATTTTATTTGCTTAAAACAACAGCAGTAATGTCAAATCAGCTGTCACTCGGCTATTACCTGACCAAGGTTCCATGGCAATGTTCCGAAAGCCCATTTTTCCGACAGCCCGCTGTTCCGAAATTGTGAGTACAGCAACGTGAACCACTATAGCCCACATGCACATCCCAATGAATCACACAATCATAAACATATAAATGCCTTTATTTCACAAGCATTAACTTGTATTCAGAATATTATTATACACACATGCATTTGCATCGCGATGATACAAAAATATTTGTATGATTGCCAACGCATGCATGCTTTGTCAGTGCTTGACAAGATCTGCGTAATGTCCTGCGACAATCTGCCGGTGATTTCCTTCGCATGAGTGGTAGCCTACCCCATATTCAAAACCAGAGTAGGCTAAGTTAACAAATATTGCCTAGGAAAAGTTATATGCGTGATAGCCCGGTGAGCGTCTCCGCTCTGCTGTGCAAACGAAATGCTGTGTGTGTTTTGTGCCACTTAAAATATTTCTAAATTTTGCCAGGGGGACTATTTTTCGGAATATTGAGATTTCGGAATATCGGGCTTTCGGAACACTGGGCCGTCTCCCCTGACCAATACCTGTCAAACTCGGTGATACTATTCACAACTAATTTGTCCTTCATTTTATCAAATGTGATGAAATTTGGTATTGTGCCCGCGAGGCACGCGTGAGTTTAGTTTTGTCCAGTTATCTGGCGCTGAAAAAAACCACGAATAAGTACTGTCAAATCAGAAAGCAAATCAGCTGTCACTCGGCTATTACCTGACCAATACCTATCAAACTCGGTGATACTATTCACAACTAATATGTCCTTCATTCTATCAAATATGATGAAATTTGGTATTGTGCCCGCGAGGCACGCGTGAGTTTAGTTTTGTTTAGTTATCTGGCGCTGAAAAAAAACACGAATAAGTACTGTCAAATCAGAAAGCAAATCAGCTGTCACTCGGCTATTACCTGACCAATACCTGTCAAACTCGGTGATACTATTCACAACTAATTTGTCCTTCATTTGATCAAATATGATGAAATTTGGTATTGTGCCCGTGAGGCAAGCGTGAGTTGAGTTTTGTTCGGTTATTTGGCGCTGCCCTCTAAAGACAGAGACGTGACAGGTGGATCGAGATATTTTCCCGTAAATACCTTTACCTAAATACCTTTATAGACAACATCGATCATACACTCCCATTGCACTCAAACAACCACACTCAAACGAGGAGATATTGTATCAATTAGCCTATTATGTATTGTATTCATTGCACAGAGTTCCAGTGGCGCATGCAGCCGTACGCACTGTGCGTACCTTCTGCTACGCGAGAAGAAAAAATATATATCATGAACGCATATTTATTACAATGGGGAAACTATAAAATCGGAGTACAGACAACTAATGCCCAGCGTTGACGATGCAGATACAGAGCTGGAAACAGCTAAATGACTTACGCAGTGAACTTTATCAAGCCCTGGAAAGTTCGGCAAATTTCTACCCAAACATTCATTGCGTCCTGAAGGTCTTGTATCTATCTACGAAAAGACTGACTGGACTTGCTCTCATGAATATTCACACAGATTTGGAAATCGACAGCGAAGAAGTACTAAAACAATTTGATGCAACTGGCAGAAGGGCAATGCGTTTAGGCTGTAACCCATTATTTGCGCGCGTGTGTGAATGTGCGTGCGTTTCTCTCGCCTTTTATCTTTCACCTTTGAATAATGTAACTTATAAACACATCGGCCCGGCAGAAACAAACAAACAAACAAACAAACAACCCAAGAGGAAACACGCATTTCTGGACCGATGAACAGACGCGATTCATGCTCAATCAACTGTTGTTGTTATTGGTAGTGGTGAAGAGGTCAAGCGGAAAGGGCTGTATCACCACTAGTTGTAATGAAAACAGCGCCACCTATCGTATCGGATATGACATGCTTTCGGCCAATGATTCGATTTATTCACTGCCATGTATATTGGGATAATAGCAATTGCCCCAAAAGATAGCATAGTCCGACTAAGCAAAGATTCGAATTATACCATCATGTAAACACACTGACTGACTGTGGGTATGAATTTTAAACCTTTATTGCTATTGAGTTTATGCATCCCGAGGCTATGGTACAAACAAGTAACCTAAACGACACACAACACAGCCCTTATCTGAGCCCTTATCTGAGCCCTTATCTGAGCTCTTATATGAGCTGTTATGTGAGCTGTTATGTCAGCCCTTATCCTCAAACTGATTCTGCCGAAGGCAAAAGGCTGATTTAGGCACTAATTGTTACTGAGTTAATGTTCTCTGTAAAATTACATAGAATATCATGTCATTTTTATGGGACATAATTTCTCTATTGTATTTCTCAATTCATACAAATCCATATGAATATGAGTAACATATGAAATATGAAACGCAAATAAACACAATTTACCATGTATATATATTTATTTTTTTCACCAATATCTTTATTTATTTATTGTACTGTAAATATTTAGACAATTGAGGCACAAGCATGTACCAGAATGACACACATATGACATGCTAATAAAAAACAGAAAAAGACAAATGATTTAACATAAAAAAAATTAACATTAACACACATAAGCTTCATCATACTAGTTTTCACACACCTTCTCCATTAAGTGTCATTCCGTCAACTCCACGATGCTCAAGGAATGAAAAGAATGGATTCCATATTTCCTTCAAATTTCCTTTATTTACCTCCTTTTTTCCATAGACATTGTTGTGGAGACTATGTTGTCTGGTAAGAAATGCTTAGAAGCCACTGTGGTGCATCTGATTAAAATGCCTGAGATGATGTACAATCCAAACTTGAGGTTTATTACAAAGTTGAGATGAATGGAATGGAATTCAACATAGATGTATTTTTGTATGTGTGTTATGTACGTGTGTGGTTAGTTTATGTTTGGGTGTGGTTCTGCAAAAGAAACAGAATACAACAGAGATATTTAGCAATCATACTAATAAGCATCTCATAATATAAGGCTAGTCACAACCTCACATTAATAATAGCAATATTAAAGCAAGTTTCTCACATTACTAAAGTGACACGACTTCCTACATAACTCACGTAGTCTATCACATTTTAGCTGCTAAACAGCACAGGTAATGGTTAAACATGTCACTAATTAACTAACAAAGATTATGTTTATGTTTATAGTGTAACCTGTCACATCCGCGCACGGTCGCCAGTCCTCTAGAGGGCGACACTCACCCTAGAGCACATAGCACTAACCTTTTCTTCTACACTGGGCTACACCTGCGGTGATCACCACTTCCTACTTAAGCACTGGGTGCCCTTCCCTCTTCACTCTGTCATGGAGTTTCGTGAGTACACTTTCTCTTGTTCCTTCTTCTCTCAGGAAGACTTTGTTTGTGGGTCTTGACCCCGTTTGTGTAATGCTAATGTTATCGCGGGTTAGCTTAGCATAAGCTAACCGCGACAGCCATTGACTATCACTAGGGTTGTGCATCTACGCCGAAGGGAATACTTCTTTCTTGTGGATCATACTTTCTCTTGTGGATTACCTCATATGGATTACCTTCTGTTGGACTAACCATTCTACTGTGGAATGTACTGTTGGTCAGTGAGACTGTTAGGCTATAAACTTTGCTAACCTAGCAGTGTTTGCTACTGTGTAGATCTGGCTAACTAGCCTACTGTGAATAAACTCTTTTGTTGCACCTGACCTGCAATCTGCGTGTGTGCCTGAAAACCCCGGCCTGATAGCATGACAGAGTCAAGCCAAGGCACAGCAGAGCTGCAGGAGATCAGGGATGCGATAACTCAGCTGGGCACTATCATCAGCGCCCATGCACCGCGACTGAGTCGTTTGGAGCTAGCAATGCAGCAACTGAACACCACTGTTCAGGGGCTGTGTGCACGACCTCCACCTGATCCACCAACCTCAGATCCTAGCCGTGGGGCTGGACCCAACGCCCATGCTGCCCCTGCGCTGCTTCCCATCTCTCCCACCATTTCCATACCTCTATCCGCCCCCCAATTATTCTCTGGGGAACCTAAAGCCTGCCGGGGCTTTATGCTTCAGTGTGCACAGATCTTTCTCCACCAAGCACGTCTCTTCCCCACCGAGCCAGCGAAGGTGGGCTACATCATCTCCCGACTCTCGGGATCAGCCCTGGAGTGGGCAACCGCTGTCATGGATTGCCAGCGGCCCGAGGGACATGACAGCCAGCTGTTCCTGCGTCGCCTTGGGTTGATGTTCGACACAGGGCGCACCGAGGACCAGGCAGCACAACGAGTCCTTACCATCAACCAGGGGACTCAATCCGTAGCCCAGTACGCCGTAGAGTTCCGCACCGTGGGCTACAGGAGGCGGTGAAGGATGAGATGGTCAACCGTGACTGGGGACAGTCGCTTGACGAGCTGATCAACTTAGCAATCCACCTCGATGCTCGCATTCAGGAACGTCGCCGTGACCGTCGTGAGACCCGGGCACCCATGACGACCTTCCTGCCAAGGCCAGCCACACCCATCACCACTCCAGCACCGACCCGGTTACCGGAAGAACCCATGGAACTCGGCCGCCTCCGGCTGAGTCGCGAAGAACGCAGCCGCCGTCTCCAAAGAGGCCTGTGCATGTACTGTGGGTCCTCCGGGCACCAGGTACAACACTGCCCAGATCTACAGGGGAAAGACAGCACTCGTCAAGGGATCCAGGGCCTCTGATGAGTGGTAGCGCTAAGACCCCTGGACCCGCCAACCGTCTCTCCATCCCCATACGCCTCCGTCACATCGGCAAGAACAATTCCATTGTCTCCCTCACTGCCTTGGTGGACTCCGGCGCGGCAGTCAACCTGATGGACATCACCCTGGCTAAACAGCTGGGGATTCCAACCACCCCGGTGGCCGTTCCCCAGGCAGTCCAGGCATTGGATGGTCGCCCTTTGGGCTCTGGACATCTGGAGCGGGTGACGGTCCCTCTCATCATGTCCTCTCATAATGATCACCAAGAGACCATCCGCTTTTGGCTCACCACCACCCCGCAGGACCCGGTGGTGCTGGGTTACCCCTGGCTAGCTGTCCACGAGCCTCAGTTTGCGTGGGCGGTTGGCTCGCTACTCCACTGGGGCCCGGCTTGCTCCACTGCGGGTCATCTCCCAGCTCACACACTGACAACACCCTGTGTTTCCCGCGTCACCACTGCGGAGGAACACTCCAGAACCACATTTCCCACCACCGTGTCTCCTGTTCGGTCGGCTGACACCTCTCCAAGGGTGAACATCTTGGCCCCGCCAGACAGAACAGACCTGACCATGGTCCCGGCCTTCTACCACGATCTGGAAGAGGTCTTCAGCAAGGAGAAGGCCACCACTCTCCCTCCTCATCGGCCGTACGACTGCGCTATCGACCTCTTGCCTGGAACCTCTCCCCCTAGGGGGCGTCTCTACTCCCTTTCCGTCTCGGAGAGCCAGGCAATGAAGGACTATATCAAAGATGCACTGCGCCTTGGGCTAATTCGCCCATCTACGTCTCCGGCTGCAGCGCCCTTCTTCTTCGTTGGGAAAAAGGATGGCGGACTGAGGCCGTGCATCGATTATCGGGGTCTGAATAACATCACCCGGAAGAACAAGTACCCTTTGCCCCTCATGTCTACCGCCTTCGAGCGCCTCCAGGGTGCCACTGTCTTTTCTAAACTTGACCTCAGGAACGCATATCACCTGGTTCGCATGCGGGCCGGAGATGAGTGGAAGACCGCCTTTATCACACCCAGCGGACATTATGAATACTTAGTGATGCCGTTTGGGTTGTCAAACAGCCCGGCGGTTTTTCAGAACCTCATCAACGACGTGCTGCGCGAATTCTTGGAGGTGTGCGTGTTTGTATACTTGGATGACATACTCATCTTCTCCAAGTCACTCCAGGAACATGTTGGCCACGTCCGAGCCGTCCTGAAGGCCCTTCTACAGAACAAGCTGTTCTGCAAGGTGGAAAAGTGCATGTTCCACTCTGCTTCCACCACCTTCTTAGGGTTCGTAGTCGGGCCTCAGGGGCTCTCTATGGACTCTGAAAAAGTAAAAGCCATCGTGGATTGGCCGATACCCACCACCATCAAGCAGGTCCAGGGGTTCCTGGGATTTGCCAACTTCTATCGGCGGTTCATACGGAATTATAGTGCCCGGGCGTCCCCTATCATAGCTCTGCTTCGGGGGGGTCCACGCCGGTTGTTGTGGAAGGAGGCTGCTCAGAAGACCTTCGAGGACCTCAAGCAAAGGTTCTGCACAGCACCGATCCTCACTCTCCCAGACCCAGCCTTGCCTTTTGTGGTGGAGGTAGATGCTTCAGACTCAGGCGTAGGGGGGGTGCTGTCGCAACGTGCAGCAGAGGACGACAAGCTCCACCCATGTGCTTTCTTCTCCCGAGCTCTCTCCCCGGCGGAGAGAAACTACGACGTGGGTAACAGGGAACTGCTAGCCATCAAACTAGCGTTAGAGGAATGGCGTCACTGGCTCGAGGGCGCCGCCAACCCATTCCTCATATACACCGATCATAAGAACCTGGAGTACATCGGAGAGTCCAAACGACTGAACCCCAGGCAGGCCCGCTGGGCCCTTTTCTTCAGCCGTTTCGACTTTGTGGTCACCTATCGCCCAGGTTCCAAGAACGGTAAGGCGGATGCCCTTTCACGCCTCCACACGACTGAGGCCGAGCCAGCAGCGTCGGAACCCATCATTCCTTCCTCTAAGGTTGTGGCCGCCGTACGCTGTCAACTGGAGGAGGAGATTCGACAGGCACAAGGACCGTCACCGGCTCCCTCCGAGACTCCTCAGGGCCTTCTGTTTGTGCCCCCATCCTGTCGCACGAAGGCCTTAGAGTGGGCACACGCCTCCCGATTGGCCGGCCATCCAGGGGTCCGACGCACCCTGGAATTACTCCGGAGACGGTTCTGGTGGCCGAAACTCCGCCAGGATGTGACAGGGTATGTGGCAGCTTGCACGGTGTGCATGGTGGCTAAACCAGATAACCGCAGACCTGCAGGACTCTTACAACCCCTTCCGGTCCCACGTCGCCCCTGGACTCATATCTCCCTTGATTTCATTACGGGGCTTCCCCCGTCACAAGGGAACACCGCCATCCTCGTGGTGGTGGATCGCTTTTCCAAGGCCGCTCGCTTCATTGCCCTGACCAAACTCCCCACGGCCAAACAGACGGCGGAGATTATGGTGAGAGAGGTGGTGCGCTACCACGGACCCCCAGAAGACCTCGTTAGCGACCGAGGTCCCCAGTTCGTGGCACGATTCTGGAAGGCTTTCTGGGGTAACTTGGGAGCTTCAGTCAGTCTGACCTCGGGCTACCACCCCCAGTCCAACGGGCAGACGGAGCGAGTCAACCAGGCACTCGAAATTTACCTCCGGTGCTACACCTCAAAAGACCCCACCAAGTGGAGTCAGAACCTTCTGTGGGCCGAGGTTGCCCACAACCAACAGTGGAGTGCTGCCACGGCTACCTCCCCCTTTGAAATCATGTGGGGATATCCCCCTCACTTGTTCCCCTCCTCCCCAGAGAATGGGGATGTGCCCGCGGCTCGCAGCTCGGTGGCTCGCCTCCGCAACCGCTGGCAGCAGGCTCGTCGGGCCCTGCTCCAGTCACAAAGACAAATGAGGCAACAGGCAGACCGGCGCAGACGACCGGGTTCGACCCTGAAGATTGGCCAGCGAGTCTGGCTGTCCACAAAGGGCCTGGCCCTGAAAGGGGAGACCCGGAAATTGGCCCCACGGTACGTTGGACCGTTCCGGATTCTCCGGAAGATATCCAAGACGGCTTTCCACCTGGAGCTACCACGCTCTATGCGGGTTCACCCCGTTTTCCATCGGTCCGTACTACGCCCAGCCACCTCCTCCCCTCTGTGTCCAGAGCTCCCAGCCCCACCACCACCCAAGTTCATCGCCGGAGGTCTCACCTACACCGTTCACCGGATTATGGATGTACGCAAGGTCGGGAGGTCCACGCAGTACTTGGTGGACTGGAAGGGCTATGGGCCGGAGGAGCGCAGCTGGATCCCCGCCAAGAACATTGTGGACAAATCCCTTATCCAACAGTTTCGGGCCTCTTCCCTTGGGCCGTCAGGAGTCGCCCCTCGGAGGGGGGGGTTCTGTCACATCCGCGCACGGTCGCCAGTCCTCTAGAGGGCGACACTCACCCTAGAGCACATAGCACTAACCTTTTCTTCTACACTGGGCTACACCTGCGGTGATCACCACTTCCTACTTAAGCACTGGGTGCCCTTCCCTCTTCACTCTGTCATGGAGTTTCGTGAGTACACTTTCTCTTGTTCCTTCTTCTCTCAGGAAGACTTTGTTTGTGGGTCTTGACCCCGTTTGTGTAATGCTAATGTTATCGCGGGTTAGCTTAGCATAAGCTAACCGCGACAGCCATTGACTATCACTAGGGTTGTGCATCTACGCCGAAGGGAATACTTCTTTCTTGTGGATCATACTTTCTCTTGTGGATTACCTCATATGGACTAACCATTCTACTGTGGAATGTACTGTTGGTCAGTGAGACTGTTAGGCTATAAACTTTGCTAACCTAGCAGTGTTTGCTACTGTGTAGATCTGGCTAACTAGCCTACTGTGAATAAACTCTTTTGTTGCACCTCACCTGCAATCTGCGTGTGTGCCTGAAAACCCCGGCCTGATATAACCGCGAAACCGACATCAATTAAATATGCACCCGCGATCATATAAACGCATTTACAACATCAATGCCATGTCTAACAAACACAGACTGTTAACAGCATGAACTAAACATAACAAAGGAGCATTATACATACTTACAGGTATCTGAACGCACACAATTCCAACACTCTTACTCTAATCTTTAAACTGAAATATCAATACTTCTGTATCGTCAGTCCACTGCTCTGCTATTCCCGCCACTGGGTACCGTCAGTGCAAGCATCCCCAGACTCGCACTCTGATTGGCTGTACAAGTGGAGCCATAAGGGGTGCATTCACTAACGGAATGACCCAGCAGCAGCAAAAGGGCTGTTCACATGCACAGTCTAAGGGGCAAACCATCAGTCCTTTGCAACAGACATGTTCATAGCCATTTCTTTCAACTAACTACCTACCCTGGTGCTTTAATGTTCTTCCATTGTAGGGCAAACCATGTATCTTTATATACAAATACTATAACTATTTGTGTTATTATTTGTTATTATCTGCTATTACTGCTACTACGTCTACTACTACCAGTAAGGGTAAAAGCAAATCTATAGTGTTCGGAGCCTTATAGAACTTATTGACGAAGGGAAAAATATAGTAGGTTTCGACATCATGGTTCGACATCATGGTGAACAGTGAATGTGGACTGTGCCACTATTGGATGGTCAAATGTGATGGACTTGATCACAGATTCCAGACTCATGAACACAATGGCTCTTCTTGCAGATGGTGCTGGAGGAGGGCATGCTGAGGATTCTGGGAAAGCGGTGGCCCCTAGGTTTTGTAGTTCTGTGGTTGGAATGAATTCACCTGTTACTGTAGCATTGACTGAAGAGCTGTCACCCAACGAAGGATGATTCCAACATGGGAGGTGTAGTGAATTGTGAAGAGGAGTCAGTTGCAATTGTGAGGCCAGTGTCCACTGTAATGTTGGGCTGAAATTCGGTAACATTCCCTCAAAGTGGACTTTGAGTCCAAGACTGAGAAGAGTAGGCTGACCTGGTGATATTTGTGGCTGGTTTGTGATTCTCAGTTATTTCTGTGCTGTTAGAAAAGACTAATGGTATTATCGTCAAGGCAGGGGCACTGTTTGGTATGGGTACATTGGTTGTGATTCCTGGTGACGAATTTAATGTTCCTGTGCTGGATGGCGATGAGCTGTTGGGCATGAATGTATTATCTGTGGTTACAAATGGTGGAGTTGATGTTAGGCCGAAGTTAGGAGTTGGCATACTAATTGATGTGGATGATTTGGTCGTGGATTCTGGAGTTAAAGTCACATGAGCATGGGATGGAGCTGTATGTTCTGTGACTCTGGTGTTTTGTGATTCATTTACAATCCCACTTGAAGATGTGACAGAAACCTGTGGGGATGACGATGTCTTTGATGAGAATGCTTCCATGGGGTTTGTGAAGGTGTTTGTGATATTTTTAACATCAGGACCATCAGATATTGTTATGTAGGGGTTGCTAGTGGTTGTGGTTAGCATGGAGTTTGGGGATGTTGTACTGAGTTCTGATTGCCAGATATTGCTCATTTGGCCTGTGATTCCCTGTGTTGTAAATGACAACCTGGCATCCTGGCTTGCAGTGGATGATTCAGAATTTGTAGATGAAGATGAAGATGATGAGAACGATGAGGTGACTGTCTCAGTTGTGGTGTAAGTTGTTGTGTTGTATGTCGCAGTTGGTGAGGGCAAACTCGTAGGTCTTGCTGATGACAAAGATACAGAGCTCGATTGGGGTGCTGTGTTGCTGACTGAAGGTGCTGCTGAGCTTGTGCCGGGTGTTGATGTGACCACATTAGGATCTGATGTGTATGCTGACATGCTACTAGTTGTCAGGAACATTGCTGGTTTTGTTGTAAACATGTGAGGCCTTTCTGTGGGAAATGTTTTCGATGAGTGCCAAGACAATGATGCCATTGCTGTTGGTAGTGAAATGGTTGTAGGTGATGACTGGGAGGCTGAAGTCACTCTTGGTGGTAGAGCACTGTCAACAAAGCTGCCACCTGAAGGTGAAGGTTTTGATGCAAGTTCTGGTCACTGCATGGTGACACTGAAAGCTCCTACTGTGGACACTGATATTGACTCTGACCTATAGGCTGTCATTAATGCAGATTCTGCATTTGTAGCTCCTGACTGGGTTTGAAAGGTCAAGATGGCAGCAGTTTGATGAGGATCTTCCCCTGCTGTCACCACTGATGAAGGCACTGTTGGTTTTGTTGAAAGCGAAGTGGTGTTGAGGATTACAGATTTGGATGTTGTCACTTTATGGTCTTCAGAGCCAAGCAGATTTTGGAGCTGTGCCTTGTGACTGTGCAGAAGTATTCACATAAGTGCCATCTGATTCTGTTAAGGCCTGTAATGAAGTAGATGATATAGTAGTGCAATGGTAGTCTGTTGCAGTGAATGAGTTGAAGGGTTTTCCAGGGATTATTGTTGCAGTAAGTACTTCCGCAGTTGTGTCAACTGAGATGGCAGGTTTTGCTGAAGATGTGGTGGTTGAGGAAGATAATGTTGTAGACACCAAAGCCCTAGCTGGTACCAATGGACTGTTTGAGATAATACCTTGTGCTGGGTCAGTCAATGCATGTGGTATAGAGGAACTTGCTGTCGGCTGTGTTGTTACCTTAGCTGTGGAGATAGCTTCAGGGGTAGTCAATCGATGAAGTTGGAAACCAATTGGGAATTTGATGTAAGAGTTGGGTTGGGTTGTTGTTGTATAACTGATATAGTTTGATGTGCTGTGTTCCCCCAGCAGTAGTTGAAACACTTGATGTAGGAGGCTCTCTTGGGCTCGACGTTTTCACGAATTAGCATGAAGCACCCCAACACAGACCAGATGTAGGGAAACTCAGGATTTATTCCAAAAAGGTTAAACGCACAGAAGATCAAAAAGGCAAAAACATGCACAAACCAAGAAAATCCAAAAACACAGAAGACACCCTTACGAGTCCAAAAACAGCAAGGCCAAAAACGACAAAACACAGAAGACTCCAACTTAAGAGTCCAACACAGCCATGGTAACACGCATCAAAATACAGAAGCACGGTAGAAAAAGAACACGCTATAGCACACAGCTAGACAAGACCGAATCTCTACCCGTACAAAACTGACGAACCAACACGGAACAAGGGACAGACTGAACTTAAATACCAAAGGGGGAACTAGACAACAAGACACAGTTGAAACAAATCAAGCAAACAAATAGGGTGATAATTGGGAACAGGTGAGGGGTGGAGACACGGACAACAACAAGGGAGCACATGGCAGGAACAAGGAAGTACAAGGACTAGACACAACAACGACAGACAGGAAGTAACATAAAAAGATGAAGGGGAAACAAAGTAAAAGCAAGGGACAAAAAAAGAGCACAGACCTGACAGACGTAGGCACTCTAGTATGATTTGTATAAGTTGCCATGGAGAATGATGTTGTCTGGTTTGGCATTTGTGTGGCTGAACCATCAGGAGGAACAACTGCATCTGTAGAGAGTGGTGTGGTCATCGGCTGTGGTGTATTGAAAGGTGTTTCAGTTGTCATGGAGTTATCAGGCATAGATGTGTAATCTGAACTATATGAAGGAATAGCTGCATCTGTAGAGAGTGGTGTGGTTATCGGCTGTGGTGTAGTGACAGATGTTTCAGTTGTCATGGAGTTATCAGGCATAGATGTGTAAGCCTTTTCGCCAGTGCTATTTTCTCCAGTGAAAAATGGGTAGCACTTTACAATAAGGATCCACTTATAAAGGTCTATAAATGGTTCATAATAGGTTATTAATGAGGTTGTAAACCCTTTATGGGTCATTAAAAAGCCATTATAAATGAGTTATAACACCGTTTTAAAACATCGATGCGGGCTCACTATTTGGGAAGATCCCCATTTTGGCAACCCACTGTGTATCCCTTAACTGGCTATACTAGCCCATTGCACACTCCCTACCATTCTTGTATCTGTTACTACCAGACCCGTAGAGATTACCCCCGCAGCCCCCCTCACCGTGGCTAATGATTTCAGCACTCTTAATTTGCCAATTGAAACCTTAAACACAGGTGACTTATTAAGCCATGCGAATTTATTGCAAAGGTAACACAATAACACATTCTGTACACACTTGTACGTCGTTTGCCACTCTATCTGTTGACAAACACTTGTGTCTGAGAGCCGTGAGAATCTTGAGAATCTGACGAAGGGTGAAGCCAGTCACATATTTTTCTTCTTTATTTACCTTGAATTTCTGTTGACCCATGGCAACAGCAGATATGACCGATAAGATCAAAATGTCTTCACTTCCTTTCCTACAACTTTCCCATAACTACGGCCTACCCAAGACACTTTTCTTTAGTTATCTTCAGATCAGGAGCTTTGGGCAGAAAAGATTCAACTAATTTCCAGATAAACCCACAAAGACACAGTATGACTGTATCCTTGAACTGAACTCAGACCGTAAAGGGCTGATATCGCAGGTCTATGGGTTTTTTATTAACATTAACCCACACTCTACTGCACATTTGAAGAGAGCCTGGGACACCGACTTGGGGGTAGATTTAACAGAGGACCAATGGGACTCTATATTAGACCTGATACACACATCATTTACATCCGCTCTACATGGCTTAATACAGATGAAAGTGGTACACAGAGTCCACTTAACCAATGCTAGATTGGCAAAGATTTATCCAAACATTGAACCGTTATGACCAAGATGTAGGGGCCAGCCAGCTGACTTAATACAAACATCCCGCCATAGCCTGCCAAGCAAAGCTTATGTAGTTATAGTTTTCACTACACTCCTTGCAAGGTGCCTGATCCTTGTAAAACGGAAACAGCAAACCCCATCATCCTTTTCCAAATGGATTCAAGATATTTTCTTTTTCCTAAAATTAGAAAAAATTAAATACACACTCAAAGGCTCTGCACAAACCTTTGACAAAGTTTGGATGCCCTTTCTGGATTTCTATGACTCACTACAAGAACCCCTTGATGCATATTAGCATCACCCCCCCCACACACACACACACATGCACAGACACATAACCTTTTTTTCTCAGCTTTCCTTAATTTTAATTTTGGTTGGTTGTTTTATTGGCACTGTTTTGCTTTTGTCTTGTTTGGTGTCTTTTGTTGTCCTGTAATCCTGTGTAGGCAATGGAGTGGGTGGGTGGGAGGGACTTGGGATTTAAAATGTCACATGTCACATAGTCACTCATTATGATATCACTGTCAGTGTTTAGAATGTAGTGTAGCCATGGGAACAGAATTATGAACAGAATTATATCTGCCTGGAAACATGTCTGTCTTCTTTCCGTTTGGATCCAGCACATCAAAAAAGAAGCTCCTGGGATCCTAGCTCTTTTGTGAATGAAACCAAAGACCCTCATCTTTAAGCGCTTTTATGACCTTCAGGCACTTCAGGGAGATTTTTTTATGATGTAATAGAATGGGTCACACACAGCATGACAGATTGTGACGGTGTGCATGACGACTGTCACGGCAGCGTGGTGCTGCCTCCATGTACAAACATAAACCGAGGGCAAATGTTTGCCCGTGTGTGTTTTATGTTTGTTATCCGTGTCCTTATATAGTTTCTTAAATGTTTGTTAACCAGGTTATTTATCTTCCAACTTCTGTTATTCCCGTTGCTGTCCAAGACGTCAATAATATCATACACAACGGTGAATGTTGTAAGTACTTTCGTCAACCATTACACCTCTACAGTTTTAACACAGTACATCCTTACCATTAGTTTTTTCAGTTAAAATAACCACAGCATACAATGTCTTGTGTTATATGTTCCGTTTATTTAGTTGAAAATCTCACCATTTACTTATTAACACCATTTACTTAGTCATTTGACTATTTGTTTGATGGTTTATTTTGACTACTAAGTCTATTATTTTCGGTATTGAAACATGTTTCTTTAGTATAAGTATTTTCATTATTTGACCGCCTTATGGGTCTTATTTGGGGGAAATAAAGGATCACATCTTCAACAACTTTAACCTCCTGAGTCCTCCTGTGAGTTTCCACCTTGTTCTAACCGGCTCACGACCCCTACCTTTAACACAGATATTGTTTATTTCTTTGTTTTGGGGTTTTATAGTTACCGTACAGTTATAGTTATGGTATTTGGCAGATACTTTTGTCCAAAACAACTTACCTATTTGAAAAAAAAAGTAGAATATTAGGACAGGAATGTGGAGAGCGAGATAGACAGGAGATGTCTATTTAGTCAGGCATTCTGAGCGCCAGCGGCGAAGGAAACAAAACAAAACAAAATGATGAATGCCTCTCAGTCAAACTGCTGATAGGGGCAGGTGACGCATCAGATTTCTTTTTCCACAGTGGCTGTCACATTCAGCCCTGCGTGACTTGTCACTGAGATAACATTTCTGTTTACGGAGTGAGCCTAGGTGACCTGTCACAGAAGCTGTGGAATCACACCCATGGCTGCACATGGCTGCACATTCACATGGTGATCCGTCACGGTAATATCCGTCATTTGGATAATTGATCCATTGCTGATAAAGGGGGAAAAGCAGCAACATAGCAAGATGAAACACTGATCAGCCAGACAGTATTTCTTCAAATGTTTCCCAGTGTAAAGTGACAGACATAGCCATTTGCTTGCATGCATACACACACACACACACACACACAAAACTATACACAAATACGATACTTCTTACAGTGTGTAGTTTGTTAGTCACCTGAAGCTTGTTGGTGTGAGGCTGATGAAATCTGGCTGGAAGTCTGCAAAGAAAAACGCCATTCGCTGCAGTTCAATGCAAAAGACAGACTCTCTTTGTACTCTCATCTGATTTCGTCTGATTTGATCAGTACCTGTTTTCGAGTGTAATCTGTAATCTGTCCACATTGAGCACGTTGTGTTGCCCGTTCCTTCATTCCACGTTAAACACTTTTTATGATCTCCAGAAAAACCTAATGCTGACGACTAGTCACTGACTTAAGTGTGATCGAGACCAAGTGAAGGCCAAGGCACATATTTCCTCACATAATGGTTTATGGCAGTTACTCAAGGGACTCTGCAGTCCACTTCAAATGTCTATTATTAATAGAAACTGTATGGAGGATGGTAAAGCAGATTATGTAATATAGCTCTGTAATATTCTCCTAAAAATTCACTAAAACAATACATTTATCTTTCCTATCAGTAAACTAACTCTCACTCACGGCTCTTACCCTAGGGGCAAAACAGTTACACTGACAGACGTTGGAGTATATATCAGGAAAAGACTCATAAGGTCCTTGTGAAATTCATTGAGGAAAAAAGATTACAGCGATTTTTTTACTCAAATATACCCATATCAACAGTCACAAAGGGAAAAATCCCAGATCAACCCCCTCCGGACTTCACCCTTCTCAATGATTAGTTTATGTGTCTGTCAATCATTACAGGGCTCCTCCATCATTAAGTGTGTTGTTTAAAGTTTTCCTCTTCGTAAGCCGCACGGGCTAGGTCAAAGGTGAGAGATCTCTGAGCCTACCAGGGCCGAGCCACAAGGAGTGACAGGATGGTGAGCCCACAGGCACTCATAAGGTTAATCTTGCTGCTTACTTCACCAGCTGTGTGTGTGTGTGTGTGTGTGTGTGTGTGTGTTTGTGTGTGTGTGTGTGTGTGTGTGTGTGTGTGTGTGTGTGTGTGTGTGTGTGTGTGTGTGTGTGCGCGTGTGTGTGTGTGCTCAAAGAGGAGAAATTGGGAAGAAGACACAGGCGGGAGTTAATATAGCAGAATGTGTAAACTCAACTAATTAAAATGCAAAAAAATACTTTAGGTCACATTACTAATTACTAGTGCTGTCAGTTAAACCCATTTTAACGCCGTACATTTTTTTATCGCGAGATTAACGCGAGATTTTTTTTTTTGATTAACGTTCTTTTTGGCCTCGCAAACTGTGTAGTAGGCTAACGTTACGGTTTGAATGAATGGTTAGCGCGATACGCCGAAATGGATGATAAAAAGCTTCTGAATGGAAAGATTACTTTTAAAAGAAAATATTAAGCCATGGTTTAACTGCACTATAGGCTGAGTCCTTGTTTACCTGAAATGTGCACTTTATAATTTTATTTTGTACCGCCCTGTTTGGCAATGTTGGTTTTCAATAAAATAAAACATTTGCATAAAGCAAGCCAATCCACTTTTCCATGTTGATAAGGGCATTAAAATAAAAATAAAATGATGGAAAAAAATAAATAAATGAAGGAACATTTAGAATAGATACAAATTTGCGATTAATCGCGATTCATTTTGAGTTAACTATGACATAAATGCGATTAATTGCGATTAAATATTTTAATCGTTTCACAGCACTACTAATTACATTAGACTATTCAATTAATTCTAGTATGATATTGTTATGTTATGTTGTTTGAGGCATTGTGTTGCATTATGCGTAATGCTTAATAGTTATCAATTAGTACACACAAACACACACACACACAAAACTGTATACAAATGTGATACTTTTTACATTATGTAGTTTGTTAGTCACCTGAAGCTTGTTGGTCTGAGGCTGATGAAATTTGGCTGGAATTCTTCAAAGAAAAACTTTAATCAAGTACCTTGCTTTTTCACTTTGGTTTAATTCATGAGGTGGATTTACCTGAATGCTGTCACAAGGGCAGGGGCGGACTGGGGGAAAAAAGTGGCCCGGGAGTTACTGTCAGACCGACCCACTTAATACATGGCGCGTTGCCCACTCAATACATGGCGCGTTGCCCACTCAATGCATCGCACGTATCCACCAGTTGGTGGCCTACTTGGAAAAATACCCATACACTTAACATTAATTCGGATGATTACAAAGAAATGACATCATATATGTTTTTTTTTAGGACATTTGGATCCACCAATTTGCCTGGATGGACACATGGAATAAAATGATACTGGCTATTGTAACACTCCAAGGTAGGTGTAGTTTGCTAGATGAATATGCTTAACTCTGGGCTAGTATCAGATGGTTATATGTATAACTACAGAGCCTTAAGGAATGAATGTCAGCAGAGAAAGACCACACAATAAAGAAACTGGAATCAGAGGGTAGAATTTTTGATAATGATTAAGGCGACCCATTCATTAGGTACATTAAGCAAGACAATTGTATCATTTTGTTGTTAGCTGATTAACTCATACAGCAATACCTTTTTGTCCACTAGATGGCAGCACACAACAGAAATATTTCCCCTCTACCTACATAGCTAGAGTAGCTTAGCCTGACGTTGTCATACTCAGGGCTGTGATTATGGGGCGTGTTTCAACCGAACCAGGAAAAAAATGCCTCTTCCCTCAATTGGATAGACCTACAACCAATCAGAGCTGATAATCATCAGCTGATAAATTAAACTTTTAACGAATCCCATAGGAAGGACGGCAAAAACATCTTTTCGATCAACAAATGCCTTAAACGCGTTTCACTGTTCCTCTTTCAAAATTAATGCGCTGTCGATGTCTTCTTAAACAGACTCGATGGCAGAATCTACACATCTCAGCTCTCCAGCAGCCATGTTTGTTGAAAACGAATTCAACCCAAGCGCTCTTTGGTGACGTGGTTGATTACGTTACTGTTGATCATCTGTCCATCATCGTATAAAGCCCGCCCTGACAATTTGATTGGTACAAACAGCTCTGGTATGGGCATAGTTCCACCCCAACGGAGCAATGCCAGACCGAACTTCCCGACCTCAAATGTTGTGGTCGAGGCTAAGTTCGGCTGGCACCCAGGCTAAGAGTAGCTAGTTACAGGTGGAAAGCTATAGAAGAAAGTTGCATCCAGGAGCCTTGATAAGCAAACATGATGTGGCTCTGTCATGGACAGAAAGTTCCGGCCTGCCAGAAGTTCCGGATGACGCAATGGATGACGTTACTGTCATGTGATGTCATGCGTGATATTGTTACGTTCAATATATAAACCATATGCGCATGTACGCGCCGTCACCATTTTGATTGCAAGAGATGCTACACATGTTCTGAATAAACAGCCATTCATTGTTGAAACACAGTGACTATTGAGTCCTGTTATTCGTCTAGGCGACGAACGCCACATGGTGTCAGAAGAAAAGTGTGTGAAGACGTGATTTTGTTGGTACTGAAGTGTGCATCTTGTGTGCGACGTTGGAGATGGATAGGCCATACTCTCCGTAAACCAGCCACAAACACCACAAGACAGTCCCTCAAGTGGAATCCCCAAGGGAAAAGAAAGAGAGGTCGGCCGCGAAACACCTGCCGTAGAGACTGGGAGGCAGATGCCAAGAAAATGGGCTACACTTTGGGACAGCTTGAGATTTTAGCTCAGGACCGAGATGCTTGGAGAACTCTTGTTTGCGGCCTAAGCCCCAGAAGGGGTAGTAGGCGATGATGAAGTGTGCATTGCCATGGCTTTGGCCAAGTTTTCCCCGCCTGAGCAGTTCGACTTTCACAAGCCCGAAGCGTGGCCGGACTGGAAGCAAAGGTTTGCCAGATACCGAGTTGCATCATTGCTCGCGGAGAATGACGAAGTGGTACAGGTAAATGCCTTGATATATTCAATGGGAGCAGAGGCTGAGCACATATTCAAGTCATTCACGTTCACAGCAGTAGGTGATAGCGACAAATACAACGTAGTAATGGCCAAGTTTGATGAACATTTTATCCCGAAGCGCAACGTTATCTATGAACGTGCAAAGTTCCATTCACGAGCCCAACTTCCCGGGGAAAGTGTGGAAGCATTCGTCAGGCAGCTTTATAAGTTAGCTGAAAACTGTGTTTTTGGGGCACAGAAAGATGAACAGATGCGTGATCGCATAGTGATTGGAATTCGTGATAAACAAGTGTCACAAAAATTTCAAATGAAAAGTGATCTCACATTGCGCACAGCAATTGAAATGGCGAGACACTGCGAGTTAATAAAATCTCAGAACACTGAAGGAGAAAAACATGCACAGCACGTGGACAACATAAAGTCAGTTAGGAAGAAAGAATACAAAAGAACTGGCTACTCAGGAAAGACATTTATAAAGAATAGAAAAGGAACATGCACAAGATGTGGCCGTAATCATGACGATGGCGAAGAATGTCCTGCAAAAGGGAAAAAGTGTCTAAAGTGTAACAAAGTAGGACACTACGCTGCCGTGTGCCACTCAAAAGCAGCTGTACATGAAATAACTGAGGCTAATGTGGAAGAATGCATGTTCTTAGGGTCAGTGCAACAGGAGCAAAGCATGATACATTCATTGTTAGCTGAGGATGTGCCACCATGGCGCACTACTCTGACTGTAGCACACACACCAGTCTCGTTCAAGATTGACTCCGGCGCGGATGCATCAGTGATGTCTGAAACCACATATGAAACATTAAAGGAAAAGCCCAAACTCGTAGAGGTGAAAAACACACTGCAAGGTCCAGGCGGTGTTGTGGCCAAAAGGGGGCAGTTTTTAGCCAAAATTAAAGCCCATGTCAATGGACAGCTACGAAACTGCTGTTTCCGTGTAGTGGTTGTGAAAACCAGTGGAGAAAACCTCCTTAGCCGAACTGTGGCTACTAAGCTAGGCTTAGTTAAGCACTTGGATGAAGTCAGCTCATTCAGTGGTGTGGGCACACTAAAAGGGGATCCAGTGAAAATCACCTTAAAAGATGATGCACAGCCGTACAGTGTAGCTGTACCAAGACGGGTTCATATTCCCTTACTCTCCAAAGTAGAGGAGGAACTGAAAAGAATGGAGTCAATGGGCATAATAGAGAAAATAACCGAACCAACTGAATGGTGTGCTCCTATGGTGCCAGTGATAAAAAAGAATGGAAAAATTAGAATCTGTGTGGACTTAAAAAGACTTAATGAGAATGTGAAACGAGAGAAGTTCATCTTATTTACGTTGGACGATATACTTCCCAAGTTAGCCAAGAGTACCGTGTTCTCCAGCCTGGATGCCGAGAGTGGATTTTGGCAAATCCCTCTAAAAGAAGACAGTGCATGTCTGACCACCTTCATCACACCGCTGGGCAGATACTGCTTCAAAAGGTTACCCTTTGGCATCACGTCAGCGCCCGAAATCTTCCAGCGAAAGATGTCTGAGCTACTGCAGGGACAGTTGTCTACATGGACGACATTTTGGTGTTTGGTGAAACACAAGAAATTCACGACCAGAGACTCAAGCGGGTCATGGAGACCATACAGGCCTCAGGTGTAAGGTTAAATAAGGAGAAATGTCGGTTCAACAAGCCAGAATTGGACTTCCTAGGGCAAGTGGTGACCAAAGACGGCATTGCCCCAAGCCCAGAGAGGGTCAAGGCTATTGTGGCAATGGATCCGCCCCAAAACATCAGTGAGTTGAGATGGCTGCTGGGGATGGTGAACTACATCGGACGATATTTGTCGAACCTGTCCACCGTGCTCCAACCGCTCAACGAGCTGCTCAAGTCTGAGCGTGACTGGTGCTGGGGACCGCAACAAAAACAAGCATTCACAGAAGTGAAGCAGTTAATCTCGTCAGCTCCGGTCCTAGAGTTCTTTGACCCAGCAAAGCCAACGGTTGTCTGTGCTGATGCCAGCAGCTATAGGCTCGGTGGTCCTCATGCAGAGCCATGATGGAAGACTGAAGCCAGTGGCCTTCTGTTCACGCACCCTGACTGACGGTGAAAAGAGGTACGCTCAGATCGAAAAGGAGTGCCTCGCAGGAGTGTGGGCATCAGAATGTTTCTATCAGTGCCTGTGCGGCCTCAAGAAATACAAGTTGCTTACAGACCACAAGCCTTTAGTAACTCTAATCAATTCATAAGACCTTGACACCACACCTTTACGTTGTCAGCGCCTGCTCATCAGGTTAATGAAGTTTAATCCAGTTTTCGAATATGTTCCTGGAAAACAACTTGTAGTAGCAGATGCCCTGTCCAGGCAACCTGTGGCGAACACTCCACCAGGTGACCTAGAAGCAGAGGTGCGAGCATACGTTGACTCAGTTGAGGATGACCTTAGGGTGAGAAAGCCTGTCATCAATCAGATAAAAGACGAGACCAGGACAGACGGTGAACTCCAGTGTGTCCTCAGGTACATCCAGAAGGGGTGGCCGGAACATCTTAAGAGTGTAGCGTTACAGGCAAGTGCCTACTTCAAAGAGCGTGGCTCACTTAGTGAAGCCAATGGACTGCTGCGCCGTGGTAAACAGATTGTGATCCCTGAAAGCCTGAGAGACGAAGTGCTCCAGAAGATACACCAGGGCCATCTAGGCCTTACCAAGTGCAGAGAACGTTACAGAGGTGCTGTGTGGTGGCCAGGCATAGCCAGTGACGTGAAACAGCTTGTGTTGTCATGTAAACACTGCTGTATCCACAGACCAAGCCAGAACAAAGAACTGCTGCTCACGACACCACTGCCAGACCTACCTTGGCAGAAGCTAGCTGCTGACCTGTGTGAGCATAAGGGTCGTCAGTACTTAATTGTAATTGACTACTTTTCAAGATGGCTCGAGATCTTGGAACTGCCAAAGACAAACTCAGAAACAGTCATACAAAAGCTGAAAAGCATCTTCGTACGTTACGGAACACCAGAAGAGTTAATGACCGATAACGGACCACAATTCACAGCTGAACAGTTCAGATGCTTTGCAGCAGAGTATGATTTCCAACATGTGACTTCAAGTCCTCATTTTCCACAATCCAACGGCTTGGCCGAACGTGCTGTAAAGACGACAAAATGGATCTTGAAACAGGATGACCCCAACCTGGCACTTTTGAGTTACCGTTCAACTCCAACAGAACCAACAAGAGAGAGCCCTGCCAGGCTGTTGATGGGTCGTGAGATCCGCACAACACTTCCAGTCCTGAAAGAGAACCTGCGGCCAGTGTGGTCTGACCTGGAAACCATCAAAAGAAATTATGCAAAAGCAAAGAAGTGCTATGAAAGGTACTACAACCGCAGGTACTCCACCAAACCTCTTCCGTCACTTAGCATCGGTGATAAAGTGAGGCTGAAGATTGATGGAGAAAAGGCCTGGACAACCACCGCGACTGTGAAGCACCAGGAGGCTACACCACGCTCCTTCACTATGGAGACAGAGCAAGGCAACACTCCAAGGAGAAACCGGCGCCACATCCAGCTGGTGAGTTGAGAGCCGTCCTTACCTCCAAAGACAGATTCTCCTCAGCAACAAGACCTAGAGGGGCCAGCGGAACCGGACTTTGGCGACACCCAGAGCATTCCCAGTGAACCCCCCAGTACCCCCAAGTCCTCGGGTCAAGTTGTCATCAGGTTTGGTAGGACTGTAAAGCCAAACCCAAGGTATGTGAGCTAGTGAGATGAAGGACATACAGGGCAGAATAAACCCTGTCCCATCTCAAGGGATCGTGGTAGTCTACCCACACCCTTAGTTAGAGATGTTCAGAGAAAAGAAAAAGAAAAAAAAAAATCTTGTTTGCTGTGTTAAAGAGATTTTTGCTTAAATAGTAACAATTAACAGGAGACTAAAACAAAGAGGGTTTATGTTTATGTTTATGTAATGCATACTTGAAAAAAGGGGGGAGATGTCATGTGATGTCATGCGTGATATTGTTACGTTCAATATATAAACCATATGCGCATGTACGCGCCGTCACCATTTTGATTGCACTTAAGAGATGCTACACATGTTCTGAATAAACAGCCATTCATTGTTGAAACACAGTGACTATTGAGTCCTGTTATTCGTCTAGGCGACGAACGCCACAGTTACGATCAGCTGTTTTGCTTTTTCACGTGAATGATATAGAATCTTCATAGCTAGGTGGGGTGGGGACTTGCTACGTGCCTAATTGTTTTGTTGTCAATTTATCTTCATTAGTACGCCGACTTTCAAAGAGCGAATCGAGTTGTTGCACTGAATGTTAGCCATCTTGACAGAATATGCCTTGACCGAAGCCGTAGGACGTTCTTATACACTTATACGTCCTATTACGTATGACGAAAGCATGGAGGGACGAGCCCTCCCGGAAGCCATAGAGAATGCACTGAGAGCCCTGTTTTGTGAAAAAAATTGATTTAACCCTTCCAAGCCGGAGGTGCCCCGTGCGGCAGTTGGAGCTATTTTTAGCAATTGCATTTAAAAGCTCCGCGAGTTTTTGTCCTACAGACATAACAATAACTCCCCGAGAAACCCTGAATCTTCTCCTTTTCAAATATATGCATTTGAAACTATAACATTAATGAGCACTTTGTAAAGAGAATAGTGCTGAAGCCTTGCAAATTTCTCTCTCTGAGGGTGAAAGCAACCGGTGATGGCCCACCTATTAACAAATTACGGCTATTCATATGATAAATGCATGGTAAATCGGCGATCGCTAATGGGTTGTGACGTGGCCACAACTACTTTGAAAACACCCCGTTTCGCCTGTAAACAAGTCCACGTTTACCTCATATATACAGCTGAACACGATGAGGGAAAATGTATCCACTTTGAGCTTCGCCTTGACCAAGCCGAGGATATTTGTGATGAGTAAGTTGTCTTCGCTTGACTAGTTTTTGTAATGAATGCTGTTGATTAACTTATAGGGAGTAAAACGCATGTCATATTATGGAGTTCTGAGTGTAGGCGAATACCGTCAACTCGGCAAGGCGATTTTGAATCATATAAATTACTTCATGTCGCTAAGACTATTCTACAGTAAAAAAAAACATATCATATGCATACTTAATTTTATTAGGCTACAAACGTCGGTGTTTGGAGTTTGTTGTCTGCACAGAATTTAGTATTAGGCTCCTGTGAAGTAATTACGCTCCCGTAAAGAACGTCATCCATGTTTACAAGCCATTGTTCTGACAGACGGGCCATAGGACGTGATAATGGGGGGTGGCAATCGCAAATACATTCAGACCTAACTCAGACTCAGACGGTATTCATTGTGGTTTAGGTGAAGAAAGTGTCACTTGTGTCGTGTCTAAAATATACCCACACGCGGTCCCATTTAAGCAGGAGTCGAACAGCAGATGGTGAATTCTTCAGTACAGATTTATTGCAGATCTTAAACCACAATAAGAGAAAGTTCTAGAATGTTTCTGTCTGCCTAAAGTCTCGCGCTGCCATTTAAACCTCTTCTGACACTCCCACTTCAACCTTGACTGGCTGACCCTATGTCCAATCACATCCTTAACCTCTAACCTGACTCCATCCAATCAGAAAGCTTAAAATGTGTATCATGACCCATCCTCTACCCGGTGGGCCAAACCCCTTTTCTAACATCGTGTTTTAGAGTGTATCTGATCATCAAACTAATTAAATGAATTATCTGACCTTCCTTCTGAATCATATTAAAATATCCCACACTTGCTAAATTACTTATAATTAGTATAGAAACCAGAAACACTTTCTGAATGCTAAACTCACCTATGTGGAGATAACACATATGTTTTCAAGGTTCAGAGTACAAAAGAAAACTTCCAAAATATTTACAATGTGTCTGTACAAAGTCTGAGCACCTCTGAAACTAGTTTTTTGTAAGAGTATGTTTAGATTTAATTTTAATAAAAACTTGTTTGATTACATTCAGTTTACTCTCATTTTATTATTGCTGAGGTATTCTAGAATATAATAATAAATGCCACTTTTGCCTCATTGTTTTTAGTTAGGTGAAATATACAAAAATATCAGGCATGGCAGACTACCTAACAAAGTCAAAAACAGGCCTTAGGGTTGGAAGTGTTAACATGAGAGTCAATGAGAGAGATCTGGAGCGTTTTCCATTTTGCCCCAAAAAGGGGCGGGGCCATTTGAAGCACCACTTTTGCCTGACTGTTGGCTGATTTGACAATGACAGTCAAAGGCAGATCAGACGGTCTAGTGGTAGAATCCGACAGAAAAAAAAATCTCCTTTTCCCGTATGCAGTGCGTCGCCCCAATCGCCTTTATGTACAAGCCGACCCTGGTATGAACTATATTGTAGAAATGAACCGAACAGAACATACAATGGGGTGTGAACATCAGTGGTTTCAGCAGTGTTGCATGCTGGATGTGTGATTGTGTGTGTGTGTAGGGGTGTTGAAGGTGCCTGCATGCGAGTGACGCAAGTGTTGAGTAGGCTAGAATGATTGACATTTAATAACACCTAAAACAAAGTTAGACAGACGGAAGAGATTAGATGTGTTAAAAAGGGCTGTCTCACCAGTTGCATCCAGCTGGGGCACCCCACTGTGCAGGCCACTCTCGGGACCTGGGGTCCAGGCAGAGGTCAGCCTATCAGTTGATCCCAGGAGTCCGTGGGGCTCGTGCACAGTGGAAATTCACTGGCCAGATGGTCACCCCATGCTGGGTTTCCAAAACAGATCTGAACATGCCCTTTCATCCCCCCCTCTGGCCTATATAAGCTTGGGCCACCACTGGCCAGTTGTGGGTCAAGTAAGCAGTTGGAGTTGGAGAGGAGCATCAGCCATCGGGAGTTCATCAGTTCAATTCAGAGACATTCGCGATCATTCTTGCCGTGCGTCATTGAGAATGTGAGTGTTTGTGATATGTGTCATCTGTATAATTTGTATTTCACTTGTTACTGTCACTTCAATCAGTAACTGTTATTACGGGATAAATGGAATGTTCACCGTTACGCGGCACGGTGTGAAAGGAACATATTCGTAGTTAATCATAGCCGTAATAGTCATAGTGTATATACTGTTTCATCTCTATCTTATTTCATTGTTAATATTTGTGTATATTTGTTATATATTATTTCCATAGAAACCACGGTTCATGGTCTTCAATCATTCAAGGATTCATGTTGGATATAAGTCCTTTACAGGGATAGTTATATTCACAGATCATTTGATCATTGTCAGCCAATGAATATAAGTCTGTTACGAAGATAATTATATTCACGGGCATCATTCAGTCATCTACCACTTCATGTATCGAGTGTGTGTGTGGAAATAAATCAGTAATCATTGGAACATTGGCATCTGTTCTTGTTCTAACCGGACAGACCTGTGGCGATTGTCACCTATTTCATTTACCAGTAATACAGTCCTTTTGGGTTTCATTCACTTCAAGTATCACCCTATTTTATAAGATGAGTAAAGAAGATGGAAACCATGAGTGTGAATACAGATCGCGAGGAGTAGTGTAAATCTCAGTCAGTGATTATCACTGACTTTAGGTATTAGAGTAAATTTAACGTGTTCTGTTAAGCATTGAAAATAATCGGGGTCGGCGATGTCAGAGGGAGGGCCGGGCCGGTTGGTGATCGGGGTGGGCCGGTATTTTACTAGCCCAACCCCGTCGGCCTACCAGGGATTTCCCCGGTATCCCCTATGGCCGGTCTGCCCCTGCACAAGGGTCCGCAAAAAACGTAATCCAAAACGCAGTCGATAGACCACATCAAGGCCTTTTAAAGAAAGTTTTTAAAAAGTGTTGGCCCCATTATCATGTGGGCTACATTTGATACTATATTTGAATGATTCTTGTTTCATTTCACTTTGTTTACATGTGGTTACCATGTGCATGACATGACACTATTATTAGTTTTAGACATGATTTTTATTACACTCCCATACAAAACGCAACATATTGTTGTTTGCAGTGCACCACAAACTTGCAGCATATGTATATTGATTGATTTTATACTCTCTGTATCTTTTTTTTATTAGCTGCATATTGTCTGAACTCTGTACTCTGTACTCCACCGACTGTGAGCCAAATTCCATACTTGGCCTTTAAAGTTGACACTGATTCTGACTGCGGGAGTACTTACTGCATTTTGAATCAGTACTGCTTGTTGCTGGAACTTTGGGCTTTGTGAGATGGTAAGAACAGGCTGAAATACTATGACAAGGACAACCTGGAGTACAATAACAGGAGCTGGTCGCGATGGTGGTCTAGTTGTAGTGGCAGTTGTAGTGGTTGTTGTAGTCATTGTGGTAGGGGCTGGGGTAGTAGTTGTAGTTGTGGCAGGGGCTGGGGCTGGGGTAGTTGCAGCTGTTGTGGTAGGGGCTGGGGTAGTTGTAGTAGCGGTTGTGGTAGGGGCTGGGGAAGTTGTAGTTGTTGTGGTAGGGGCTGGGGTAGTTGTAGTAGCGGTTGGCGGTTGTGGTAGGGGCTGGGGAAGTTGCATCTGTTGTGGTAGGGGCTGGGGTAGTTGTAGTAGCTGTTGTGGTAGGGGCTGGGGTAGTAGCAGCTGATGTGGTAGGGGCTGGGGTAGTTGCAGCTGTTGTGGTAGGGGCTGGGGTATTGGTGGGAGCTGTTGTGGTAGATGTTGGAGCGCTGTTGTGGAAGGTTCTGCAGCTGTTGTGGAAGGTTCTGCAGCTGTTTTCTTAGTTGCAGCAGCTGTTGTGGTGGTTGCATCAGCTGCTGTGGTAGTTTCTGGAGCTGTTGTGGGTGCTGTTATGGTAGTGGTGGGAGCTGTTGTGGTAGATGCTGGAGCTGTGGTGGTGGTTGCAGCAGCTGTTGTGGTAGTTTCTGGAGCTGTTGTGGGTGCTGTTGTGGTAGTGGTGGTAGCAGTTGTGGTAATTGCTGCAGCTGTTATGGGGGCTGTTGTGGCGGTTGCAGCAGCTGTGGTTGTTGTAGTCGCTGTAGTTGCTGTTGTGGGTGCTGTGGTGGTAGTTGTAGTTGCTGTTGTGGGTTCCACTGAAGTTGTTGTTGTGATCTCTGAGGAATCAAGGGGGTAATTTCAGTAAATCTGTGCTGACAATGCCCTCCTTAAAACAAACACATGGTTGAATACGGGTATGGAAATAATTGCTTGCTTACCTTCAAATATTCCTGAACCTTCCTCTACCATTTCCCGTCAGGCTCTTTTCAGTTAAGGCCCTCTTAAAGCTTCAGTCTTCTTCCTTGGGAGGGGCAGCAATCCATGTTTGGTGCCAGAATTGTCCTTTGTATTAACCAACAAGAATTCAGGATCCTCTTCAAACAGGCCATTATCTGCTTGAGCATTGGCCTTGGAGTCAAAACTGGTCTGAGAGTTGCTTTCTAGGTCGCTGTTGAACTCAATGACATCGACTTGTCTTGGGAAACCCTTGGTGGAAAGGCACAATAGCAGAGCAAGAAGACCTGTGCAGGAGAGAGGTAATGGGAAGAAGCAATTGGTTGGAAATATTGCTTATTTATGAGACCAAGCAACTACATTTTTTTTAAATTAGGATCAAATGGTGCCCTTTCCCCTGGTGTTGATGCAAGAGTTCTAGATTGGGCAGAGCCAAGTTTGAATCAGCTGATTCCTTGAGCCTTTCTTTACATTTTTGTCAATTGTCAGAACAAGAGAGCGATTTATAGTTTATAGGAGCTGCCATATAAAACTAGCCAGACAAATCTCCTAATTAGTTTTTTCTTTGCCAAATTTCAGATGCTTCTAGCCAGAACAGTAAAACCTCAAACACTGAACACATTAACCACATTTGATACATCAAAACACTAAGATTTGCACTGCAACACTAGACAGATACCCAGTGTCAACACTGACACAAACATTTGTTATTATGCTCATCAAAACTACACAAAACTGTCACAAATATCACTTTTCTATTTGTACAGAAGACATACAGAAAAAACGTTTAGCACTTATATGGCCTTTGGGGGAACAAAACATGCAATGAAACCATGTACACATAATTAATTTACGACCAATATTGAGTACCTGACCAGATTTGAGTTAGTGAAAAAGAGGACACTTCGTCGCGGGGGAGGGGGCGGGGTAGTGTATACTGGATCTGGCCCGCAGGGCATACAGATGACATCTATTTCACATGCAGATGACCCCGCCCCCTCCCCATTGATGAAGTTTTGACATGCAGATGTCATGTGCTGTTGTAAACCATGCAACTATTGGAAGCGGCAAGGTGCTCAGTGTTGCCAGATTGGAAGTGGCATATCGTACCAAATGCTCAGAATAATCATATTTGGAGGATAATTATCGTGCATCTGGCAACACTGAGGGTGCGGTCGACCAATGACAGTTCTCTCTATAGTCAGAGCTTGTGCAAGAAGGTGGAACGTAAAAGGGAGATACCCCTTCCAAAACTTGTAAGGGCGTAAAAAGTAGTTTGTGAAACACAGAGAAACACAAATATCCGACGAGGCAAAATCCCGGACGATTTTGGAATTGAGAGCCTGCATTTTTGCCTCGAGAGACTGTCACGGTTGTCTTGTGTGACTTAATCCATGCGCAACTGCTTTGACGTAGTAAGAAAAGGTGAGTTTTAAGTTCTAGAAATGAATAACAAACAAACAATCATCATCCAGCCAAGTACATCAACTGCAGACAAAGACAAAGAGCCAGACCCAGATGAGAACAGAACAGCCTTGGAAAACAGCGAAAGACAGACGAAACCGAAAGTCAGGACAGGATGCCAACAAGGGTGGATATTGAGGCAGAATCAATGGATACAGATTTAGATTTTTTGCTGAGATTGAGTAATCCAACAGATCCAGCTCATGTACAGAGCAATAATCTTAAATACAATCAGGCCTTTATCAAATTTTTACATTCAGTCGCGCCTTGCCGTCCTATTGTGAAGTCCTCAAAAATGCAGAAGGGCGCTCTTTTCAAGCCCACTGGTATGATAATGACCCCTGGCTTGAATATTCTCCACAGAATGATGCCAATCTCACATGAATTGCTGTATTTGAGTGTTTTATTTATTACTATTAATAAAGACCCTGTTCTTCTCAGTTCTCCATAAAATCCAAGTGATTTATTTTTTTTTGCTGGGAGGGGGGCTTGCCCTTTTCTCAGGTCAGAGCAATAGCCCTTCAAAATTCCTGTGCACGTCCCTGTTTACACTGAACCCTGCACCTGTCACGCCCCCTCCGACCACGACATCCCCAGCTGCACCTCGTTCGTTGTCACCTGCATTCTAATTACACACACCTGGCACTCACATATTTAAGCTTCTCACTCCCCACACTCCGGTGTCTGGTCTCACATCACGATTAGGAATTCACGCACGACGACACAAGCTCCAGATTCCCATATTCACTTTGCACGCAAGTAAACGATCATAGCCATAGTTTGTTCCACACCCCAGAGCAGTTTAGTTTCTGTATTCCACGACGGAAAGTCTGTTTTGTTCATAGTCTAGTTATAGTTTTTGCTCGAGTTACCTCCGGAGAGTTTTTCTTATTAGAGAGCAGTGCCGTTTCTACATTAGGGGCACGTGGGGCACTGCGCCACCAGATCCAGATGGTGCTGTTGTGCAGAAAGCTCAATACATCTGTGCTTTGTGGCAAAATATATTTTATTTGATTTAATATGCAAAGTAGCGTGAATGTGTGTGTGAATAAACTTGACTCACAAGCATTATAGTCCTGTTTTGGAGTGATTTGATTCGTGTGTGTTTCTGTCTGTGTGCTTGCTCTGTGAAATGCTGCTCTCCGCTGTCCCTCTCTGCTCTGTGGGACAGCGGCGTAAGCTCAAGACTGTTGCCATGGAAACACCAATGAGCGTGAACCAAACAGGCCAAAGTTTACATTGGGAGATGGGGCACTTTCAGATGTGCCCCACGAAATCTGCCTAGAAACTCGACTCGAATATTGCAAAAACCGCGAGAGCTGTACCCCGTGACCAAGAGAAAAAAAAACATACAGTCAGATCATAATCAGACAGTTAGGTTTTGCTAGTTTTCGAGTATTTTGGAAGTGTTTTAAAGTAACAGTATGTAGCAATTGTACTTCAGGGTTAAGGTAAGGATTAGCAATTTTACCTTAAAATAACAGCTTAAAAAAATTGGGGCGCTACTATGACGTATAATATGGAGAATAGCCTCTGTGCCATTGCCATACCAGGGTCCGTAGGCATATTACTGCGCTATGTAGGATTCTGGAAGCCACCCGGGTACTAATCTCTGCCGGACTAGTAAGTAACTTATTTGCCGTCTTGCTTTGTCTTGTGTTGCACTTGCTTGATGTTTGACTGTGTAAGGAAAGTTGTTGACTCACTAGTTTGTCAGAGTGTCAAAGTAATCAAATTTCAACAGGTTTCGCTAGGTTTAGCGGCTAGCATCTCGTTAGCGATTAGCAATTCCTACTTTCTGCTGCTTTAATTCAGCCTACAATGAATAATGTAGACTATTTGTTGAGGGTGCAATTTAGTACATTGTCGTTGGAAGAGAAATTTGAAATTAAACGTTTGGGGCCACACAGACCAGACGCCTTTTTCCTGCTACAGCCTGGTGAGAAAGCGACTCGAACTTTCAAGACGGAATGGTATGACAGAAAGACATGGCTAACTGCTAGTACATCAAAACGAGCACTGTTTGTGAAGTGAAGTTTGTGAAGTCATTCCCGGAGGCCCAACTCGCCTGTGCTATCAAGCTCTGGCCCACAGCTCTTATCAACGAGGGGAAGCTGCAAACTGAACTGGCTTTTCTATACGGACACACTGAGCAGCACACAGGAAAATCAGCACTGTCGCTGTTCCAGGCCATTCACGAAAACAACCTTCAAGAGGCCTTGTCTGAAACCTGCACTCTGCTCAGCATCATCATCACAACCCCCATGACGTCTGCGGAGTCTGAGAGGAACTTTTCAATGTTGAAAAGGATTAAGACATTCACAAGAAACACGATAGGACAGCAGAGACTGAACGCCCTCTCCATGCTTTCCATTGAAAACCCATTCGCTCATGGACTGGTGGATTTTAACAGCAAAGTCATCGAGAGGTTTGCTCAAGCAAAGAACCGCCAACTTCCTATTTAAGTGATCTGCATTGGTGAGTCAAACCTTTTTTCTTTTTTTTGGAGCTGATGGATGTATCAATGCAATCTGCAAGGACACCGTCTTTTTACAAAGTTTTGTTCATTTAGCAGCATGTTTTGTTGTTGTTATTTGTTTCAGTTTTGCCTTTCACCTCATATTGTATGCCACACGTGTGCCACAAGCTTAATAAATTATGCAAGTTATTTGAGCTATGTGTCTGTCTAATCTTTTTACTTTGTTGCAATCATTTTACTTTAATGCTGTATTATAGGCGACATCTTTGTGTCGCGCTGAGCGCTGAAGCATGTGAAATGTATTTGAAATAGGATTTCTGCTACCTGCTGGCACTCAAAATGCAGCCCACAGCATATCTTACTGGTCTGTATAGGCCTACTACTTATAATAATCAGCTACCTCTATTTTTGTGACGGTGACTTTAGGTCATACAAAATTGCCCCACCAGAAATTTCAGGCTAAAATCGCCACTGTTAGAGAGTAATCTTTTGTGTTTCGTAGTCATGTCAGGATATCTTCTGAGCGTTCTCCCTGTTTTTGCCTTTTTGTTCCTGTTTTTTCCCCTGTCCCTTGCTGTGACTGACGAAATAAACTGTCCATTGATCTACAAGTCCGTGTGTCGTCTATGTCCGTGACAACATGACTCCAGAAACATTCAGATGACATTATCCTTGTTCAAACTCAGTGTTCATTATCAGGTTTTGTCTTTCAGCGATCCATGTAATCCACAGCAGTGTAAAACACACATAGCGGACTCAATGAAGTGGTTTGGCCACATTTTAAAATAATGCTGTGGAAGCTCAATGCTATGCTAGATGTGTAGAAAGATTTGTGAAATCTACTTGTATTGTTTGTTATTACTTGAACACCATGAGAGATGAAGCAGAGCAAGGAAAAAAACCTTGTGCATTTCTTATCCCCTTGAGTCGATATTAACACCACTCTTTTAGACATAACATATCAATTGGCAAAATATGGGTCAATTAGTTAAAAAGTGGAAGTAAAAATGTAAAAAAAAAAAAAAATGTTTAAATCAAGATTTAATAATACAAGACACATTCAACCAAATGGTTTAGAAGTTAATGCTGCAATGTGGAGTGTTATGTTTGTGTTTCCATGAATAGAGATTTTACACTGGGGTAGCTGTATTCTTTTAGGAACAGGAAACAATTTCTTAAAAAAAAAAAAAAATGAATCAGAATGAAAATAGATCCCTGATCCTAAATAAACATAAATAAATATCACGGACCTGTGGACAGCAGATGAATGGACATGTCTATCAGTTTATCTGAAATGAGAAAGAGATGGATATAACATAACATAACATAACAATCGGTTAACTGTATTCATATAATATACATTACAATGATAAATTAAGGTGCCAGCACCACTATGACTGCTTTTTCTGGCAAAAAGAGGAACTTCCAGTATCAGCCAATTTGAGTTATAGTGCCATGGAAATTTCTACAAATGTATGATTAATACACAGTAGTTGAGTAAACGTTATAACACTGTTATAACACTGTACACAGTGAGCTGCGATAAGGAACGTCTCGGTTACTTACGTAACCTCGGTTCCTTAAACAGGAACCAGATATAACAGTATGGTACATGACACTAGTCATGGGCCTAAATCGAAGCATTTATCCATTCACACCTGAAAGGCCGCGAGATCTGTCAGCGCGCACTCCTGAGCCCGCCCCCTCAGGAGTCTATATCTTGAATCGCGCACCGGATCTCTGTCTTGGAATGAAAACTGAGCAAGAATATCAAACCAAGGAAACACTGTACACGCCAACTTTGTTATATCTGGTTCCTGCTTTAGGAACCGAGGTTACGTAAGTAACCGAGACGTTCCTTATCGCAGCTCACTGCGATATAACAGTGTGGGACCCTATACATTCCCGCGTGATAATACAGTGGCAGCCAATCACACACACCAGCTTTAAAGAAGCCTTTGCCCTCATAGAGGTTCATACGGCCGCTGGCGGTGAACATTTTAACAGGGCAACCTTTATCATAGGCGACAGGGATCCGTGATCCCGCGCCCGTAGGAAAAACCCTGGGATGTTTCATGTGCAACATAACATGTAGACACTAATGAACACACTTATCATATGTATCGTTCTCAGGCCAGGGGATTCAGAAATCGCTTGCCTGCAGAACACCATGAAGAAAACTAGGTTCAGCCACATCTAACATATAGAATCTGATGAAAGTGTGGCGAGAACTCCAGCTTGCAGCTTTGCAAATATCTTCCACTGAGACGCTCTTTAGTAAGGCCCAGGAAGACGAGACCCCCCGCGTAGAGTGCGCATGCAACTTCTCCGGGGAATCCAAAGACAAGCTCTTATAAGACAACACGATAGCCTCTACTATCCAACGGGAGAGACTCGGTTTTGATAGAGGTCTGCCTTTTGCACGTGCATCTGACTGTCTGAAAGCTCTAGTGCGCTCCACGTAATAGCCACGGACAGAGCTTATTCAAACGTTCCTCCTCTGCAGACGCAAAAGGAGGAGGCGAGAAAACTGCTAATTCAATCACCTGATTGCGGAATGGGGTTACCACCACTTTAGGTGTGTAAGCAGCATTAGGTCGCATAACCACTCTGTCACCAGCAATCGAGAACTGAAGGCACGATGGGCTGACTGACAGGGCTTGCATGTCACCAACGCGCTTTGCTGACGTTAACGCCAGTAGCAGCACGGTCTTTAAAGAGACAAACTTTATGTCCACCGTCTCCAGGGTCTCGAACGGCGGCCCTGTGAGAGCACGTAACACCACCAGCAGATCCCAAGAGGGTATGAGGTGTCTCTCTGGCACCCTGAGCCGTCTCACCCCTGCCATAAAGCGTGGCGCTAGCGGGTGACTGCCAGGAGAACTGCCATTAATGCCTGCGTGGCAGGCTGAAATGGCAGCCAGGTACACTTTGAGAGTGGAAGCCGCCTTCCCCTCATCAAACAACTGCTGTAGGAATTCTAGTATAACGCCCAGCGCGCAGTTAATGGGGTCATGCTGCCGCGCAGCGCACCATCGTTCAAAACTGCACCACTTCAGCGTATACAGAGCCCGTGTCGACACCGCTCGGGCACTCTCTATTGTAGCCACCACCGCATCCGACAAGCCTGACGCTATGAGCCTGCACCTCTCAGGTGCCAGGCTCTGAGACGCCACCACTCCGGATGGGGGTGCCACACTGTCCTGTGCGTCTGCGTTAGGAGGTCTCTCCGCAGAGGCAGCTCCCAGGGCTGTTGCACTGACATATTGAATAGATCTGCCGCCCACGGCTGATTGGGCCAGTGGGGGGCCATCAATATCAATTCTCTGCCCTCGTCCGCTACCCTGCACAGCACCTGCTGGAGGAGCGGAATCGGGGAAAGCATATAGGCGTAGACCTGGCCACTGGTGGTCCAGCGCGTCTCTGCCTAGTGGGGGGTTGTCGCCCCCTAGCGAGAACCAGAGCGGGCAGCAGGTATTCTGTCTGTTCGCAAACAGGTCCACCTGCGCCCCGAACAAACGCACCCAGATCTGGTCTATCACCTGAGGGTGTAGACACCAATCTGCTGCTCGAGGGTCGCCCCTTGATAACAGGTCCGCACCGTAGGTGAGGTGACCTGGAATATGAACTGCCCTGAGGGAAAGGACGTGACTCGCTGCCCACAGGAGCAGGTGGGTCGCCCAATGGAGCACTCTGAGATTCTTTTGAATGAAGAGTGCATTATAATAAAAAAAATATTTATTTATTATAATTATTAGCAGTGACTGGGAGTGCACTCCGCCTTGACGGTTTATATACGCCAAGGCTGCAGTGTTGTCCGTCCTCACTAACACATGCTGACCACTCAGTCTGGGCAGAAAGTGTCGTAGAGCCAGGACTACTGTCCGCAGTTCTAACACATTTATATGAGACGCGGCCTCTGTCACAGACCAGAGACTGTTCACGCCTCTCCCCCCGCAGACTGCACCCCACCCCTTGGTGGAGGCGTCTGTGGTCACTACTACGCGACGCAACACTATGCCCATAGTGCCCGACGCAGCGAGAAACCAGGGGGTTCTCCAGATTGCCAGGGCCTTCCTGCATCTGGAGGACACCGTTACTCTGCGGTGCCTGTCTGTGACTGCGTTGAGCCTCAGAGACAAGTACCACATCTGGAACGGCCGCATACGCAACATCCCTAGCGGGAGCGCGATAGCGGCTGACGCCATCATTCCCAACAGGCGTTGGCAGCACAGCGACGAGACTGACTGTCCTTAAACCCTATATTCTCTAAACAGTGCAAGTCAGTCTTCCACCAGGGTGTGTTTTATTGTGTCATTCATTAGAAACAAATTATGTAAATGAATAGGTTTGGGTGTCTTCTGCCGTCAGGAATTACTCCCCACCTTTCTGCCGTCACTGTGCTTTAGCCCCAGTGATTGTCCAGTGCTGCTATTCTTGAGACTTAATAAAAGCCTGTCCAGCAACACACACACACACACACACACACACACACACACACACACACACACACACAAAACATCCTAACTACATTCCTTCTGTCAAAAGTATCCGATATTGCAGTACTGCTATTCTTGAGACTTAATGAAAGCCTGTTCAGCATCATTTTTTCTGAAAGAAAAAAACCCCATTTGGTCCAAAAACATGTAATGTTGCCATATTTATATAGATTGCAGTATGTTGCACTGTGTGCATTGCAGAAAGTTGGCTGGTCAGAAAATGGCCATCCTTGGAAGAAAAGCTATGTACTCAAATTCCTCTAATGCAATGTATAGAACAAAACGGTAGCCTCAGTCCTAAGACATACATAGACTGGGTACATATAGGATAAGCGACTAGGTAATGAGTGAGTTAAGTGGCTCCTGGAGTAGGTCTCTCTTCTCGTTCATTACCAGTGTAGTCTGGTCACACAATAATGAAGAACCCCTTGCTTAAAAGCTGTGTTGCTGCCCATGGGTAAAAAACAATGTACGAGAAATAGTGGACTTTTTCTTTTCTTCCCAGAGACCGTGGAAAAATTGGCATGCCATCTTACACTACACTGTCAGACTTCTCATTTTTGTTCACTTTAAAGACACATTGGTGTTTTCTTTTGTCCTAAACGGTTCATGAAATTGCCAAAAGTAACCACAGCTTAAAATTGTGATCATGTGTAAAATGTGACCTGTTTTAGAGGTTTAGATTTGAGACTTACACAAGACAAAAAGTTGAAATCCTCCTATTCTGATGTGTGTGTGTGTGAAGGAGAGAGTGAGCTACGCTTAAAGCTTTTAAACAGGTAAAGTACCCTCACAGGAATGTTGCAAGTCAAGTGTGTCAAAAACCAGTGAGTGTGACACTTATCTTATGTGTGCTTGCTTTCCACAGAGAGAGAAATTATCAGTAATCAGAAGTTTTCCCTAATTTAAATCCCAATCAATAGTTTCTCTGGTAACATTTTACCTGAGCCATTCATGGCATATTAATACTTTTGAAAAGAATGCTTCAAACCTGCCTTTGCTGTTAATTTTTCTATTTGGGTTGTTTAGTCTGTCATCAGACGCACAGTATAATGCCGGTGCTCACCCACCCTCTCTCGCCTGGTCAT
Organism: Clupea harengus; assembly: GCF_900700415.2. Classification (NCBI taxonomy): domain Eukaryota; kingdom Metazoa; phylum Chordata; class Actinopteri; order Clupeiformes; family Clupeidae; genus Clupea; species Clupea harengus. The sequence continues at coordinate 17,175,123 of NC_045169.1, forward strand.
CCACCCAGCCTTGTTCCCTACGTAATTCATTCATTCATTCAATTAGTGTATCAAAAGAAAACCTCTCAGAACAGGTGACACCTTTAGAAGTATGTGTCAGTGTGTGTGACATTTGTCTTATGTGTGCTTGCGGTCCACAGGGAGAGAAATGATCAGTAATCAGTAGTTTTCCCTTTTTTAAATCCCAATCAATAGTTTCTCACAGCAACCCTTCTTCCACCCATCTTAACACTACGACAGCCCAACTCAGTAATTACATTTTCACTCTGTGAACTCTGTATGAGTGTTCCTGAGCCTGAAATGTATACAACACGCACGCACGCACGCACGCGCGCGCACGCACGCGCGCGCGCGCGCACGCACACGCACACGCACACGCACACGCACACGCACACGCACACACACACACACAAAACACCCTAACTACATTCCTTCTGTCAAAAGTATCCGATATTGCAGTACTGCTATTCTTGAGACTTAATGAAAGCCTGTTCAGCATCATTTTTCCTAAAAGAAATAAACCCCCATTTGGTCCAAAAACATGTAATGTTGCCATATTTATATAGATTGCAGTATGTTGCACTGTGTGCATTGCAGAAAGTTAGCTGGTCAGAAAATGGCCATCCTTGGAAGAAAAGCTATGTACTCAAATTCTGTAAGGTTATAAGCCTGTCCTCTAATGCAATGTATAGAACAAAATGGTAGCCACAGTCCTAAGACATACATAGACTGGGTACATATAGGATAACGACTAGGTAATGAGTGAGTTAAGTGGCTCCTGGAGTAGGTCTGTCTTCTCGTTCATTACCAGTGTAGTCTGGTCAGACAATGATGAAGAACCCCTTGCTTAAAAGATGTGTTGCTGCCCATGGGTAAAAAACAATATACGAGAAATAGTGAACTTTTTTTTTCTTTCCCAGAGACGGTGGAAATCAATGAACATGTCATCTTACACTACACTGTCAGACTTCACATTTTTCTTCACTTTAAAGACACATTAGTGTTTTTTTTTGTCCTAAAAGGTTCAGGAAATTGCCAAAACACCACAGCTTAAAGTTGTGATCATGTGTAAAATGTGACCTGTTTTAGAGGTTTAGATTTGAGACTTACACAAGACAATTCTATATTTAGATTTAACGAGACCAGATCAAGTTAACCCCCTCAAAAGTCCTCCATCTACTTTTCAGAATTCTTAGTTTCACCCATGCATGATATATGATGATATGATGATAGCGACAGTATATCTGTACGAAATAAGCTAGTTGGCTATCATCACACTGAATCTTCTCAAAAAGAGGAATACTCACAGGATGGTATGTCGATATGTTGTAAAATAAAGCTGAAAGCGTTCTGCTGTGTGCGTGTGAAGGAGAGAGTGAGCTGCATTTAATGCTTTTGAAAGGGTACAGTACTCTCACAGGAATGTTGCAAGTCAAGTTGAAATCCTCCTCTTCTGATGTGTGCGTGTGAAGGCTTTTGAAGACCCAACTCTTCAGAGAGCACCTCCCTTCCTAATCTGGCACTTTGACTAGTGCTTAACTTGCTGTTACATTCCTGCACTTCTTTTTCTTTTCTATTTCGTTTTTCTTATTTCTTATGTAAAGTAGTATTTATTGTTACACCAGGGTTCTAATGCTTGTAGCTTGACTGTTCTCTCCCTTGTACGTCGCTTTGGACAAAAGCGTCTGCTAACTGACTACATGTAAATGTAAATGTAAAGGAGCGAGTGAGCTACGCTTAAAGCTTTTAAACAGGTAAAGTACCCTCACAGGAATGTTGCAAGTCAAGTGTGTCCAAAACCAGTGAGTGTGACATTTATCTTATGTGTGCTTGCTGTCCACAGGGAGAGAAATTATCAGTAATCATTAGTTTTCCCTAATTTAAATCCCAATCAATAGTTTCTCTGGTAACATTTTACTTGAGCCATCATGGCATATTAATACTTTTGAAAAGAATGCTTCAAACCTGCCTTTGCTGTTCATTTTTCTATTTGGGTTGTTTGGTCTGTCATCACCCACCCTCTCTCACCTGGTCATCCACCCAGCCTTGTTCCCTACGTAATTCATTCATTCATTCAATTAGTGTATCAGAAGAAAACCTCTCAGAACAGGTGACACCTTTAGAAGTATGTGTCAGTGTGTGTGACATTTGTCTTATGTGTGCTTGCGGTCCACAGGGAGAGAAATGATCAGTAATCAGTAGTTTTCCCTTTTTTAAATCCCAATCAATAGTTTCTCACAGCAACTATTCTTCTACCCATCTTAACACTACGACAGCCCAACTCAGTAATTACATTTTCACTCTGTGAACTATGTATGAGTGTTCCTGAGCCTGAAATATATACAACAGACACACACACACACTTAGGCACATCCACACAGCCTAACCACATTCTTACTGTCAAAAGCATCCGATATCGCAGTGCTGCTATTCTTGAAAGCCTGTTCAGCAAAAATTTTCTAAAAGGAAAAAAACCCGTTTGGTCCAAAACATGTAATGTTAACATATTTATATAGATTGCAGTATGTTGCACTGTGTGCATTGCAGAGAGTAAGCTGGTCAGAAAATGGCCATCCTTGTAAGAAAAGCTATGTACTCTTTAGGGTCATACGCCTGTCCTTTAATGCAATGTATAGAACAAAACGGTAGCCTCAATCCTAAGACTTTTATAGACTGGGTACTTATAGGATAAGCGACTAGGTAATGAGTGAGTTAAGTGGCTCATATAGGATAAGCGACTAGGTAACGATTTACTCTTTAACAGTTCACTTAAACATTTGATTATGAGCGTTAGACGTGTTGTGGCAGATAATATATCTTCATCATGACAATTTAGGTCAAAGGTTGCCATGGAGACATCTCAACCCTCTTTAACGTTCCTTATATTCAATAACAGGTTAACATAATATTAAGGTGATGATACATACGGCAACTTTTTGATCAATTTTGCCGGGCATTGCTGAGCGATGTTGTTCAGGCACGTTCCCCCTGATATTGGGCAACAAATGAGAGAACTGGAGGACTTAAATCGCCAGTGGGCAACTTGTTGCGATCATTTAATTAGAACACTTGGAACTTGTCAGTGATATTCATAAAGTGGCCAAAGTATCACCAAATTATCAGCTTACAATGTAAAAAATGACCTGCTGGAATTACAAAAAAAAACAGTAATGCAATATTATTAAACGCAATTTTATTGAGCAAATTCACAATCACATTTTTTTCAGGGCTTACCTTCAAAGAAATCATCTCAATTTAGAAACAATGTTAATTTTCCATTTTTTTCTCGTGACAGGGAAGATACACACATAAGCACTAAATGCCTAAAGTGCTATTTATGGTCGGCTTTTACACAGGCACGCAAGACACGCAGGAGCCCCTTGCGTAGTTATGTACCCCCTCTTGCGTGCTTCTGTGCGTCTCCCAATTTTTTTAACTTTCCGACAAAAGCTACGCAAGCCGCACACAGCCCGCAAGGCTGTGATTGGTATGAATCCATTAAATGCCACTTACCTTGTGGGCAGTAGCATGCTAACATTACAAAGCTGGTTCAGACACCTCGCAAGTCCCCTCAGATGTATTTTTCAGTTATAATAACGGGGTTTTTGCATTGCACAGTGTATATTTCTCGGTAACTTTAAAAAATCTAAGCAAAAGAAAGTCAAACAAACAAGTTTTCCATGCAGTCACGCAGTTGCAGAAGTATAAAAATGCCTTAACTGTGACAATTTCAAGTGCGCTGAGCAATGTTACTCCATTTCCAAAAACTTACCTTAGATTTGGCAATGGGCTTCTCTTCAATGGTAATCCTGACCATACTCTAAAAAAGAACACCTACACAGCTGTCACCTTATTACTCGCATGACCTGTTCTACAAAGCACACATCTTGAAAACCCAGACTAAACAGTTAAGAGAAAAATTAAACCTAAGAACAAAATAGTGGCATTTACCCATAATCTCTATTTCTAATTATATTATACTATTACATCATCATTATTATTATTATTTATAATATTATTTCATGATCTCTTGATATACTTCTATGTCTAAAGCATTCAAGTGTGTTTAGTGTTTTGAAAATCACTTGTGTGTATTGTTTTGCAAAAAGTGTGATGTTGACATGTGCTTATAGCGGTGCTATAAAGGTTAAAGGTTTTGATAATTGTGTAATACTTTTGATTTTAGTGTTTATCCAATCGTAAAAAACTGTAATAACAAATTGAAATGAATGGATTGTTTTAGACACAGAGCAATCATTCTGTAAAAACCTTTGACCCAATTTTCACATCGCACGCTTGAACGTTGACATTCCCTGACGGTTGAAGGAGTAGGCGAGCTACTGCACGGTAGTTTCAAGTTAAAATCAACAATGCATCATTTTTTTGCTACCAAAATGTCCACGTTTGGAAGAATCATTGAGAAACGAGAGTAATGTAGAAGAAGAAGAAATGCCAGGGGTATCTGATATGGATTTTGAAGAAGAGGAACGTCGTGGTCAAGGAGGTCAACCCTCCAACGCTACTGAGGGTGCTAACCATGGTGCCAGCAGCATCGGTGACAAAAGCATGAACGCCCAGGTTTGTCTGAGAAGACCAATAGCCTACTCCAGAAATATCCACCACGCATGTTTGAAGGCCAACAAAGGTTCTAGGTGATTATTGATGATTGTGAACTGAAATAGTATATACTTTTTGAATGCATTTCTAACTCTTTGACTTTTTTAGTTAATTATATCTGCTATTCTAGTTTGCCCTGTTTAGTTTTAAGTTAATTTAACTATTTGAGTTTAGTCTCAGTTTAGTTTAATTTCACTCTGTCTGACATGGTAGTGGTGACCTGGTGGTCACCTGGTGCCCAACTTTAAACCCCATTGAAGTCAATGCAATATTTGGGATTGCGCAATCTATAACATGCTGCATGCATTTAGTGTGTGACCGTCACAAATGAATGCGGCTATATGCGCGTCCGTCTGAAGCAGCCTAATGATAATACAATCGATTTGTATCGCTTTTCATGGACCCCAAAGACGCTTTTGAGAAGAAATATGTGAACAGATGAAAGACGATATGGTGGGGAGGTGTTGTAGTAGAGAACCATGTGACACATAGACTATCACCCTCATTTCATAACACCCTCAGTAAAACGCAGAGCTCCCCTATAGCGCCGCCACTGGCCTTATCCACAGTCACATGCAAACAGAAAACACACAAGACAGAAGCATTACATCATTGGAGAGTTGGCAACAAGGTGATGGTACAATGCCACGGTTCCAAGACAAAAGAAAACGACAAACAAAGAAAATGAAAACCCAGCTCAACAGAAATAAGTCAGACAGGCATGTACAGTACAACAGTTCGGTCAAGATAATGAGCATGCTAGGTCATACAACCATTGTCAGGCCATACAAAACAGCAGCACCTTTGTGATCAGGCCCTTCAGCACGGTCACAGAGTCTCACTTGGCTAAGCAGGAGAGGCCGAACATGCAGGAACAAGGACATACCCAAGGCGAGCGGCAGAAGGAAGGCTATGAATACAGGGCCGGCTAGACAGGAAGCCACATCAACAGGAGAAGGGGTGTGGTTACGGACACCGTCACGAACGCACACACTGTTCAGTCCTTTTATCTCCACCTGGGTGGCGGCCTCCAATGACTAGGCTTGACGAAATTTGGGCTGATTGACAGTAAGAGCAGGAAGTGTAGGTGTAACGGCACTACCCTACCACATCAGCAAGAATAACCTCGCTCGACTAAAAGTCCTTTTGTGTCATCCCAACTCCGCAAGGATGTCAGTTTTACACAGGGTCGAACAAGCACAATTTCACCCTTCTTATCACCTCTGAGCTCACCCAAACATATGCAGACTGTGGTGTCAGCACCTAATAATCTATGTTACACACACACAGAAATGCAGAAAAGCCGCATTCCTGCTTTAATAAGCACATGATTCATACAAGGTAATTATTAATTCAAGGCACTTGATTAATACATTCTTAAGTCGTGTTTTGAAATTAATTAAATCAATATGGATAGAGAAAAAAGCAACATACCCTGAGACTGATAACAACCTGGTAAATATGGTTTCAACAATATAATCCATATACAGTCACAGTCTCTGGAACAAAAGCACCTTTGACAAGATTACACTGTATTACTGTATTATAAACCAGTTATTGTTATTGCCCAGACGGAGCATGTTCCGGTAAATTGCCATATTTGGTAATTGCGTTAGTCATGTGACTCCAATCCGCATGGTACAGTGTTTTGATTTCGCTTCACAACGTATTTAGATGGAGTGGCAGTTAACTTCGGGCATATTTTCACATAATTGAACGTTGCACTTTGTTGAAGTTGTGTGCGTCCATGTATACGTAAGTTTGACTTTGTACCTTGTCATTATGTGTTTGTTATAGTTTAGCTTGTTCATAATTGTTACGAGGACTGTCACTTAATTAATCTAGCATGATGGCACTGTTTGTGAACTCGCTTAGCATAAACTGCTAATGTACAAATACGAGTGTTACAGGGTTTATCTATGCTAACTTTTGAGCGGTCTTTCATTTATTGTACATGCCCTTGTTGATCTTAGATTGAGCCAGTAGCATGTCTTTGCTTAAGAGGTCGAATTCTTACCGTTAGTTCCCTGTATAATTTATTATTTAAATGTTACTACAGGGTAGTGTATTAATGTATATTTTCTGTTTGTACTTTACTTTCAGAACCACACACACTCACACACACATACCAACATACACCCACTTACACTTTATCCCATGCATTGTTGTTCATGCAATACAAAGAGTGAAGAACCAAACTGAATATCCAGGTCTCCATTCTTTTCCATTTTATGACCCTCAGTGATTACACATTTCCCGAACCCCCTCTATAACACAGACATTTGTTATTTTAAAAAGGAGTTAGTACGTCCCTGCATGTGAAAAAGATGGCAAAACTCTGCAATTTTCCTGTGTCCCCCCCCAGGAATTACTCTCTGAAATTTTACCATGTATTGTCCCCCCCCTACAACGAAATGGGATATCCCCCCCTGTAATTGGCAAGTTGAAATATTATTTAGCACAGCGGTTCTCAAACTCTGGTATATCAAGGACCCCTAAACTGCCACAAATTAGACCAGGGAGGGATCCCTATTTGATAAGATTATTTTCCAGGCTCCCCCATCTGATATTTGAGTTTAGATGTTTTATTACAAAAATTGTATGAAACCCATTACCAAATCAGTCATACATTCTGTTACTTATGGTTGTAATTATAGTCAAAACAAATACTTTTTTTCCATCAAGGAAAAGGATCCCTAGGCTATGGGTCTCTGGACCCTACTTTGAGAGTTTGTTGACCTATTCTTAGGTTTGTTTTTGGTTATTTAAAACATGTATATGCGGTGCATCATCTATTCAGAGAATATTATATAAAAGAAAATTAATGTAAACAAACCCGTTTGTACTCTTTTTGTACTTTTTTTTCCTTGCCCAAAAATAATCGATAAGGAATCGAATCGATAAGCAAGAATCGTTATGGAATCGGAATCGTTAAAATCTTATCAATTCTCATCCCTACCCCTGTCCACGAAAAGCACAAATGCGTTAGCATTGTGTCCGCGGAACATTGAAGAGAGCACATTCTGTCGTGGAAAAAAGGCTGAATGGACATCTTAGTTTGAGGACAAAAGTAATTCTGTCCACGTAATAGATATACAAGGCCATCGAATGTTCATTTTGTCCACCTAACAGTTCTGCTATATAACGGAAAGTAGTCTATAATGTGCAGGAAAGGTCTTTGGTCTGACACATTCCGTGAGTCTGCAAGTTACAGAAGAAATATTTGAAAACTAGTAGAGTAGTAGAAAAACACGTCGTCAGACACACACAAGAATCACATTTGGAGACGAGTTGGATTCTGTGGAATTCTGCCAAGTGCAGTTATACTGTTGCGGGGCTTCAAATGGCTTTTTCACAGAAGTCTTCACTCATTTCTTAGAGGTTTGAAATCTTAGTTCAGGATGGTTACTCCACTCCACTCCACTAACGACTCACGCCTGGCCAACAACTTGAATGAGTTCTACTGTCGCTTTGATGGACAATGGAACAGTCCTCACACCATCCCCCGTGACACCTTCCTCCAGCCCCAGCCCATCAACTGCACCGCCCCCACCACAGCAGAGGCCTGCGCCTCACAACTGCCCACCTCAGAGCCCCCCCCCCTCCTCCCCCTCCACAGTGACGACTCTCTCCATCCTTGAGAGAGACGTCAACAGACTTTTTAAGAGACAGAACCCCCGCAAAGCAGCCGGGCCAGACTCTGTCTCTCCATCAATCCTGAAGCACTGTGCTGATCAGCTGTCTACGGTGTTCACAGACATTTTTAACACCTCACTTGAGATATGCCACGTACCAGCCTGCTTCAAGACCTCCACCATCATCCCCGTCCCCAAAAAAACAAAAGTCACTGGACTCAACGACTACAGACCCGTCGCCCTGACCTCTGTGGTTATGAAGGCATTTGAGCGTCTGGTGCTGGTTCACCTCAAAGCCATCACTGACCCTCTACTGGACCCCCTGCAGTTTGCCTACAGAGCCAACAGGTCTGTAGACGATGCAGTTAACATGGCCCTTCACTTCATCCTCCAGCACCTGGACTCCTCAGGAACCTACGCCAGGATCCTGTTTGTTGACTTCAGCTCTGCCTTCAGCACAATCATTCCGACTCTGCTTCAGGACAAGCTCTCCCAGCTGAGCGTGCCTGACTCCACCTGCAGGTGGATCACAGACTTCCTGTCGACCCAGTCGACACTGCGGTCGACACAGTCGACACTGCGGAGTCCTTCCGCTTACTGGGCACCATCATCTCCCAGGACCTCAAGTGGGGGCTGAACATCAGCTCCCTCAACAAAAGAGCTCAACAGAGGAGTTACTTCATGCGGAAGCTGAAGAAATTCAACCTGCCAAAGACAATGATGGTGCACTTCTACACCTGCATCATCGAGTCCATCCTCACCTCCTCCATCACCGTCTGGTACGCTGCTGCCACTGCCAATGACAAAGGCAGACTGCAGCGTATCATCCGTTCCGCCGAGAAGGTGATTGGCTGCAATCTGCCATCTCTACAGGACCTGTTCGCCTCTAGGACCCTGAGGCGGGCAGGTAAGATTGTGGCCGATCCCTCACACCCGGGTCACAAACTCTTCGAGGTCCTTCCCTCCGGCAGGAGGCTGCGGTCCATCAGGACCAAAACCTCACGCCACAAAACCAGCTTCTTCCCGGCTGCCGTTGGCCTTAGTAACAGGGCTACCTGACGAGGACTCTCATCCCGCCCCCACACCTCAAGCCTGTGTTATGTTAACACACACTACATTGCACACTGCACATTCACTTTTGCACTCCTGCCCTGCTTTTTGTATTGTAGTACTTATTGTGTTTGTGTAGTACTTACTGTGTTTTTATGTTTTATGTTATGTGTAGTACTTACTGTGTTTGTATGTTTTTATGTTTACTGTATGCACCTATACATCAGAACAAATTCCAGGTAGGTGTAAACCTACTTGGTAATAAATACTATTCTGATTCTGATTCTGATTCTGGTTAGTAGTTGTAGGGCACCTCCTAGAGAACACTTGGTGAAATAAGTTCCTTACAAGCAACCCCACGTAGACAGAAGCACATTAGTTTAACCTAAAATAAGGGTACCAGGTGTCATTTAGGCATCTGTTTTTGCTCTTACACACTGACCAACATGTGGAGCCAATGTGTATAAATACTCCAACCAATGATATTTCTGCTTGTAAAGTATTTCATACAGAGAGTCACAAGCACAGTGCCAATATAAAGTCATCTTAAATACATATATTCATATTGAGTTAAACTATATATATTTTCAATACATATGTAAGAAATAAGAAAGTACACGTGTTTAACAGTGATGGATATCAAATGAAGTTGACATGACTGCTAAGACAGGGCTTTTCCCCAGAGGCAGTCTGTTTGGTCTTTGGCGCCCCCTGCTGTCCTTGACTCTGCCTAGCAGAGTGTGACAGATGAGAGTCCTCTGTTGCAAAGTCCTGCTGCTTTGACAGCCAGTAGGTTTAGTCCTTGAATCTGATGCCTGAACCAACCTGCACTTCTTCTGTTGTTAGTATTGTTATATGCACATTTGCTAAATCTGAAATGAAACATGCAAGTGAAGAAAATCTTGTTGTCCTAATCTCCAAAAGTCTTAATTCAAAATGATAATGATACGTTTTTCTTTTCATCCTTACAACCACAAGATGCCACTGTTTCTTTATTTTGTTATTTGCAGTGCAATTTTGGGGTTCCTCATTGTGACAAATCACAGTTTTGGTCAAGCATTCATTCATTAGGTATATAGTCACCGTTCCAGAATCAACATATTTAATTCTCATTCTTTAATTAATTTTCATTCGCAACTAATATCTTGGTAATTACTACAGGTCAAAACCTACTTGCCCAAACAAATTCCTTACTTAAAATGCATGGCAGTTCAGCGGTGGTGTCTGATTCTGGCCAGTTAAAGACTGTGTTAGGTGAAAATTCGCTAAAGTTACTTCAGGACTCCGGAGTTGCATATAAGTATATTTATTCAACAACAACAAGCGTGGAGGGTGAGGAGGGTTTTTCAGATTATGTTAAAAGCAAGTTCTAGTAATTTGCCAGTGATGCTGAGAAAGCCTTTGATCAAATAGAATGGGCATATTTATTGTATTCGCTTAAAACATTTGGTTTTGGACCCAAGCTTATTAGCTGGGTAAAGGTTTTGTACAGTGCTCCGTTCTCCTCTCAGAACTAATGTATGCATTTAAAAACCTTTCCCCTTACACCGAGGTGTGAGGCAGGGTTGTCCGGTGAGTCCCCTACTTTTCATTATGGCTTTAGAATCATTAGCATGTGCAATTTGCTCTAATGGCGACATACACAGAGTAAATATTCATGGACATGATTTCAAATTAAATATGTATGCTGACGATATAATTCTTACCCTGAGCAAGCCAGCTATCTCCATACCCGCAGTTCTTAATCTATTTAACTTATTTGTTAGCTTTTCAGGGTATAAGATACATTGATAGAAGATAAATAAAGAGTGAGGCAATCCCACTTAACTCAAACACATTTAAGCATGATCTAATGGATACTCCCTTTATGTGGAAAACAAATGGAATGAAATATTTAGGAATTAACATTGTCTCTCCTATCAAGAAAATCTAAAGCCTTAACGGCCCTGGCATTTTCCAGTCCATTAAAGAGGACATCAATAGATGGATGGCCATACCACTTTCTCTATGGGGTAGAGCAGAAACCTTGAAAATGAATGTTCTCCCAAGGCCCTCCCATATTATCTCATCTATCCCTCTTAAATTCCCACCAAAATGGTTTAAAGATATCAAATCCCTCTTTACTCAGTTCCTTTGGAATAATAAAAAGCCCAGAATTGCGTACAACAAATGAATTATCCCAAGATCAATGGGAGGCTTGGGAGTCCCGGATATATATATATATATCAGTATTATTTGTCTTTCAATGCAAAGTACCCCTTATCGTGGGCGTACAAGAGTGACTTTCCAATAGGTAGTTGGCAATGGTTGGAGCAATCTATCATGCCTGTAAATTAAAACAATACATCAATGTGGTACTGCCCAAAAACACCACCCTTACTGAATAACATCATTATTCAGTTTTCATGCTTTACTGTAAAGCAACTGCACAAGAGACTCAGCATTGAGGGGCTCTGTCTACCATCTTGCCTTATTTGGGGTAACCCTAGCCTCTCTGCAGGAGGACGTACCCTAAGTAATAATATCTGGCAATTACAGTTGGACAGATATATAGAGACCAAACCCTTCCATTTCAACAACTTAAAAATCAATATGGTCTTTCACACCCAGCCTGTTTTAGGTAGTCTGACATGCCTTGATGTTTTTGTATATTTCCCCTAACTAAAAACATTGAGGCAAAAGTGGCATGCATGATTACATTCTAGAAGACCTCAGCAATAATAACATGACAGTAAAAAGAATGTAGTAAAAAATGTTTTATTTGAATAAAATCTAAACATACCCTTACAAAAAGAAAATAGCAGTGTCAGTCCACTCATTATCCTTCTGCATACCCTCAGGTCCATTATCTCTCGCTCTGTACTCCCTTTTTACCCTAAAACAGCCCTGCTCAGAACAACTTGTTTTGACTGCCTGTTTCTTTGAATGCTAATGAGCCAGCTAACCCGTCCTCCGTGGGGTACGCTCACCCAAGTACAGTTTGGAGTTACCATAGAAACTGTTGAGCATGTACCGTGGAAGAAATGTGGATGCTGGAAACTGACACAGCTGTGCACCCACACTGTTTTAAACCAGAGTCAGACCAGTATGTAAATACACACGAGTATGTAACAAATACAGTGTGTTCATCTTACTGGTTGTGAAAAGTTAGATTTCTGGTGTAATTGCAAGTAAGGCAAATGTCATGAAAGAGCCAGCAATGCTATCTGACAACAGTAGGGGGCGTAGTATATAACTCATAATGTTTTTTCATTAAATTGTTGCATTTGGTGACCTATGTCTTTAATAGTAACACAACATTCAAATACACCATACCTGCAATGTTGTCACTTCTTAAATCTCTTTCCTGAACAAGGGGTATTTGTGCCAACTGTGAAAAAATGCCTACAGAGCCCGAGAAGCACAAAAAACATCATAAATCCTATGGTATCACCGTAAAAGGGAAAAGGAATTGTGATAAACTGAAATATATGTTCACAGTAACAAACTGCCATTAATGCACTCAAATCAGGTTAATTTCTTATCAGCTTATAGTTTATTTGCAAGAATCCTTGGCATTGCTTGCTGTTGTTATTTGTAGAGAGCACATTTTAGGTAATTCAAAATATTGAATTTAAAATATGTAAAAGAAGTAGAGTAATAAATACAAATGCATAGATGAGGAAAGAATATACTTTACAAATATAGATATACAGTGACATAGACTGTAAATATAAATGCAATAATATAATTTATATATGACACATGTTGTACACTTAAACAGGCTTTCAGTCGGTATATCTTTAACTTTTACTCATACATTAATGACTATGTATATGGCAAGACCGAGGAGGAAGTTTAATATTTTACTGACAAGTGTGCCATACAAAAAAACACACAGTTTTTTACTAACCTAAATTATCCATGCATGAATGATGAATGTGACAGCGAAGTGCTGTTGTTTGACAGCAGGCATTTCTCCTTCACAGACATAGGATTGTAGTGCCGAGTATACAGCCCTATGTTCAATACAAAAGACAGGCTTTCTTCCTTTGTACTCTCATCTGATTTAATCTGATTTGATCAGTACCTGTTTCGAGTGTAATCTGTAATCGGTCCACGTTGAGCTCGTTATGTTGCCCGTTCATTCATCCCACGTGACACACTTGTCTTATGATCTCCAGGAAAACCTAATGCTGACGACTAGTCACTGACTTAAGTGTGATCGAGACCAAGTGAAGGCCAAGGCACATATTTCCTCACATAATGTTTTATGGCAGTTACCCCAAGGGACTCTGCAGTCCACTTCAAATGTCCATTATTAATAGAAACTGTAAAATGGATGATGGTTAATCAGATTATGTAATATAGCTCTGTAAGATTCTCCTAAAAGTTCACTAAAACAATACATTTCTCTTTCCTATCAGTAAGCTAACTCTCACTCACGGGCTCTTACCCTAGGGGCAAACCAGTTACACTGACAGACGTTGGAGTATATATCTGGAAAAGACTCATAAGCTCCTTGTGAAATTCATTGAGGAAAAAAGATTACAGCGATTTTTGACTCCAATATACTCGCATCAACAGTCAGAAAGTGAAACATCCCAGATCAACCCCCTCCGGAGTTCACCCTTCTCAATGATTAGTTTATGTGTCTGTCAATCATTACAGGGCTCCTCCATCATTAAGTGTGTTGTTTAAAGTTTTCCTCTTCGTAAGACGCACGGGCTAGGTCAAAGGTGAGAGATCTCTGAGCCTACCAGGGCCGAGCCACAAGGAGTGACAGGATGGTGAGCCCACAGGCACTCATAAGGTTAATCCTGCTGCTGACTTCACCAGCTGACACCGCTGTGTGTGTGTGTGTGTGTGTGTGTGTGTGTGTGTGTGTGTGTGTGTGTGTGTGTGTGTGTGTGTGTGTGTGTGTGTGTGTGTGTGTGTGTGTGTGTGTGTGCACAAAGAGGAGAAATTGGGAAGAAGACAGAGGCGGGAGTTAATAAAGCAGAATGTGTAAACTCAACAAATTAAAATGCAAAAAAATGCATTAGGTTACATTACTTATTACATTAGACTATGCAATTCATTCTAGTATGATATTGTTATGATTTTTTATGTTGTTTGATGCATTGTGTTGCATTATGCGTAATGCTTAATATCGTTAAGTATCTGCTACATATACTTCAACTGCACTAACTATAACATTACCATCTTGATCATCCCAAACAAACTGATATTGCTTTTGCTGTTGAGGCCACAAGCTTATTGAACAGTTTCCCCTTCTATAATAAGGCCCTTTGTGAAGCTGTAACACATCTGCCTACCTGTGCCATTGATGAAGGTGATGGTAAATGACAAATTTCCACTCAACGCTGCTCTGGTCAAGGTGGTTATAATCTGTGTGTTATTAGGGAATGTGGCGGTGGCTGTCACGGTAATGTCCGTCATGTGGACAATTGATCCTTTACTGATAAAGGGGAAAAAGCAGCAACATAGCAAGATGAAACACTGATCAGCCAGACAGTATTTCTTCAAATGTGTGTGTGTGAACTGACAGACATAGCTATTTGCTTGCATGCATACCACACGTCTCATGAACTAGTTCAAAGTTCAGTTCATACAAGTAAACATGAATAGTTCACGTTCATAGTTCACCATTTAAATTCCATAAACTGCACTTCAAATGTATCATTTCCTAAAATAAATGATTTTTTTTAGTTTTTTTTAAATTAATTTCTTATTTTTCAGGAGGACATAATTTGCACAGAAAGGTGAGATTTTTACTGTTGGAAACTTTATCAGACAGTGTGTAAAAATCCTGCACATTATAATAAGGTGCATCGGATGTACTCGCTGAGTCTGTGTCTTTGCTTTTGCTTTCACTTGCCATTTTTATATGAATCTTGGAATACGTTGCTTGTTTGGTATATATGTGTGTGCGATGATTCATGGGTAATGTAGTGCGAAGTAGAGTTAGTTGATTTAGGTGAACTAGTTCACAACACTGATACACACACACAAACACACACAACTATACACAAATGCGATACATTTTACAGTATGTAGTTTGTTAGTCACCTGAAGTTTGTTGGTGTGAGGCTGATGAAATCTGGCTGGAAGTCTTCAAAGAAAAACGGCTCAAGCTAGATAGGTGATAAAAAAGGTCAAAAGGACAGAAAACAAGAAAACAAGAGTAAAGTGACAAGGTCAATATTTTCACAGAGACCAGCCGATAGGTGTAGGCAGCTATACCTCTTTTTTGATGAGTGAGGATCTGGTACGGAAGGCGTCGGAAGTGGAAACCAAAAGATCAGCACTAAACGTCTCATTGGTGCGGAACTGGGGGATGAATGTTGAGCGAGGTGCACCTGGAAAACAACATACACACACACACAGACACACATTTTTGAAGAAGTACAATATAATGCTTATTCTTCACCAAACGCCATTCTGAACTGAATTTGAATTCAATTTATTGTAATATTTATTCCTAAACACCACTGTTCTAACACCACTAATCTTGCTAGAATATTTTCTTACTTGTCACAACTATGGACTCAGCAACCACCTCCACATCAAAGCCTGAAGTCGGGTCATTCACAGCGTCAACCAAGGTTTCCACAACTTCAGAGCTTTCAGGGAGAGGTTCAGTTGAAGTCTCATCGAATATCAGGTCAAGATCTGCCTCAACCGCATCCATTCGGTTTCGAGAAACCCGCCTGTAAAAAGGTGAAAGCATTTGTCTCAGTCTCATCAAGTACCTTGCTTTTCTACATTGGTTGAATTCATGAGGTGGATTTACCTGAAAGCTCTCACAAGGGTCCGCAGAAAACGTAATCCAAAACGTCGTCGATAGACCACATCACACTGTTCACGAACACAGAAAACACAAAGGCCTTTTAAAGGAAGTTTTTAAAAAGTGTTAGCCCCATTATCATGTGGGCTACATTTGATATTATATTTGAATGCTTCTTGTTTCTTTTCACTTTGTTTACATGTGGTTACCATGTGCATGACATGACACTATTATTATTTTTAGATATGATTTTAAAAAATCATTCTTACTAAATTCAACCATTACACTCCCATACAAAATGCAACATATTGTTGTTTGCAGTGCACCACAAACTTGCGGTGTATGTATATTGTTTGATTTGATACATTCTGAATCTTTTGTTTTAACTGCATATTGTCTGAACTCTGCAATCTGTACTCCACCGACTGTGAGCCAAATTCCATACTTGGCCTTTAAAGTTGACACTGATTCTGACTGCGGGAGTACTTACTGCATTTTGAATCAGTGTTGCTTGTTGCCGGAACTCTGGGCTTTGTGGGTTGGTAAGAGCAGGCTGAAATACTATGACAAGTACAAGCTGGAGTACAATAACAGGAGCTGGTCGAGAAGGTGGTCTTGTTGTAGTGGTTGTTGTTGTAGTGGTGGTGGTGGTGGTTGTTGTAGTAGTGGTGGTAGGGGCTGGGGTAGTAGGTGTAGTTGTTGTGGTAGGGGCTGCAGTAGTTGTAGTTGTTGTGGTAGGGGCTGGGGTAGTAGTTGCAGCTGTTGTGGTAGAGGCTTGGGTAGTTGCAGCTGTTGTGGTAGGGGCTGGGGTAGTTGCAGCTGTTGTGATACTGGCTGGGGTAGTTGCAGCTGTTGTGGTAGGGGCTGGGGAAGTAGTTGCAGCTGTTGTGGTAGGGGCTGGGGTAGTAGTTGCAGCTGTTGTGATACTGGCTGGGGTAGTTGCAGCTGTTGTGGTAGGGGCTGGGGAAGTAGTTGCAGCTGTTGTGGTATTGGCTGGGGTAGTAGTTGCAGCTGTTGTGATACTGGCTGGGGTAGTTGCAGCTGTTGTGGTAGGGGCTGGGGTAGTTGCAGCTGTTGTGGTAGGGGCTGGGGAAGTAGTAGTTAAATCTCCTGTTGTTGGTATTTGGGTTGTGGCTACACCTGTGGTCAGATAGTAGTTTAGTATAACTCTTCATTAAGGTTAAAATATATCAAACATATTGTAACATATTTTGTATCTTCTCCATGAATGTCAAAAACCTCTCAACACTAATACATACCAGGATTCACCTCAACAGAGGAGATAATCATTGTTAGAGTTACACGTAAGCTATGTATTACCTGATTGGCCATTTAGTCCTAGAAATACATCTGGTAGTGTTGCTCCATTACTTCAACTACACTAACTATAACATTACCATCTTGATCAACCCAAACAAACAGATATTGCTATTGCTGTTGAGGCCACACGCTTATTGAACAGTTTCCCCTTCTATAATAAGGCCCTGTGTGGAGCTGTAACACATCTACCTACCTGTGCCATTGATGAAGGTGATGGTAATTGACAAATTTCCACTCAACGCTGCTCTGGTCAAGGTGGCTATAATCTGCTCGTCATTGGGAAATGTGGTGTTGAATGGCACGGTAATGTCCGTCATGTGAATAATTGATCCATTGCTGGTAAAGGGGGAAAGCAGCAACATAGCAAGATGAAACACTGATCAGCCAAACAGTATTCCTTCAAATGTTTCCCAGTGTAAAGTGACAGACAAAGCAATTTGCCTGCATGCATACACAAACACACACACACAAAACTATATACAAATGTGATACTTTTTACAGTATGTAGTTTGTTAGTCACCTGAAGCTTGTTGGTGTGAGGCTGATGAAATCTGGCTGAAAGTCTTCAAAGAAAAACGGCTCAAGCTAGATAGATAGGTGATAAAAAAAGGTCAAAAGGACAGAAAACAAGAAAACAAGAGCTAAGTGACAAGTTCAATCATTTCAGACACCAGCCAAAACTCGATAGGTGTAGGCAGCTATACCTCTCTTTTGATGAGTGAGGATCTGGTACGGAAGGCGTCGGAAGTGGAAACCAAAAGATCAGCCGTAAACGTCTCATTGGTGCGGAACTGGGGGATGCCTGTTGAGTTAGGTGCACCTGAAAAAACACATACACACACACACAGACCGGTTATGTTTTTGAAGAAGTACAATATAAGGCTTATCTTGATCAGGCAACAATCTGAACTGAATTTGAACTCAATTTCTTAGTCATATTTATTCTTAAACACCACTAATCTTGCTAGAATATTTTCTTACTTGTCACAACTATGGAGTCCGCACGCACGTCCACATTAAAGCCTGAAGAGTTGTCATTTGCGGCGTTAACCAAGGTTTCCACTACTTCCGAGCTTTGAGGGAGAGGTTCAGTTGAAGTCTCATTGAACTCCAGGTCAAGATCTGTCTCAACGCTATCCATTCGGTTTCGAGAAACCTGCCTGTAAAAAGGTGAAAGCATTTGTCTCAGTCTCATCAAGTACCTTGCTCTTTCACTGTGGTTTAATTCAAGAGGTGGATTTACCTGAATGCTGTCACAATAGTCCGCAGAAAACGTAATCCAAAACGCCGTAGATAGACCACATCACACTGTTCACGAACAGAGAAAACAAAGAGGCCTTTTAACGAAAGTTTTTAAAAAGTGTTAGCCCCATTATCATGTGGGCTACATTTGATACTATATTTGAATGTTTCTTCTTTCTTTTAACTTTGTTTACATGTGGCTACCATGTGCATGACATGACACTATAATTAATAGACATGATTTTTTTAAATCATTCTCACTTAATAATGCAACATATTGTTGTTTTCAGTGCACCACAAACTTGCAGTGTATGTATATTGTTTGATTTTATACTCTCTGTATCTTTTGTATTAGCTGCATATTGTCTGTTCTCTGTACTCCACTGATTGTGAGCCAAATTCCATACTTGGCCTTTAAAGTTGACACTGATTCTGACTGAGGGAGTACTTACTGCATTTTGAATCAGTACTGCTTGTTGCTGGAACTCTGGGCTTTGTGGGTTGGTAAGAGCAGGCTGAAATACTATGACAATGACAACCTGGAGTACAATAACAGGAGCTGGTCGAGATGGTGGTCTTGTTGTGGTGGTAGTTGTAGTTGTTGTGGTAGGGGCTAGGGTAGTAGTTGTAGTTGTTGTGGTTGGGGCTGCAGTAGTTGTAGTTGTTGTGGTATTGGTTGCTGTTGTGGTAGAGGCTTGGGTAGTTGCAGCTGATGTCGTAGGGGCTAGGGTAGTTGTAGTAGCTGTTGTGGTAGGGGCTGGGGTAGTAGTTGTATTAGCTGTTGTGGTAGGGGGTGGGGTAGTTGCAGCTATTGTGGTAGGGGCTGGGGTAGTTGTAGTAGCTGTTTTGGTAGGGGCTGGGGTAGTTGCAGCTGTTGTTGTAGGGGCTGGGGTAGTTGCAGCTGTTGTGGTAGGGGCTGGGGTAGTTGCATATATAGGGGTTGGGTTAGTTGCAGCTGTTGTGGTAGGGGCTGGGGTAGTTGTAGTAACTGTTGTGGTATTGGCTGGGGTAGTTGTAGTAACTGTTGTGGTATTGGCTGGGGTAGTAGTTGCAGCTGATGTGATAGGGGCTGGGGTAGTTGCAGCTGTTGTGGTAGGGGCTGGGGTAGTTGCAGCTGTTGTGGTAGGGGCTGGGGTAGTTGCAGCTGTTGTGGATTTGGCTGGGGTAGTTGCAGCTGTTGTGGTAGGGGCTGGGGTAGTTGCAGCTGATGTGGTAGGGGCTGGGGCAGTAGTTGCAGCTGTTGTGGTATTGGCTGGGGTAGTTGCAGCTGTTGTGGTATTGGCTGGGGTAGTTGCAGCTGTTGTGATGGGGGCTGGGGTAGTTGCAGCTGATGTGATAGGGGCTGGGGTAGTTGCAGCTTTGGCGGTAGGGGCTGGGGTCGTTGCAGCTGCTGTGATAGGGGCTGGGGTAGTTGCAGCTGTTGTGATAGGGGCTGGGGTAGTTGCAGCTGTTGTGATAGGGGCTGGGGTAGTTGCAGCTTTTGCGGTAGGGGCTGGGGTCGTTGCAGCTGTTGTGATAGGGGCAGGGGTAGTTGCAGCTGTAGGGGCTGGGGTCGTTGCAGCTGTTGTGATAGGGGCAGGGGTAGTTGCAGCTGTAGGGGTTGGGGTAGTTGCAGCTGTTGTGATAGATGTTCCTGAACCAATTTCTGAAGTAGTTGCAGCAGTTGTGGTAGGGGCTGGGGTAGTTGCAACAGCGGAATCAAAGGTTATTTTCAGTAAATCTGTGCTGAAAATTGTGATAGGGGCTGGGGTAGTTACAGCTGTTGTGATAGGGGCTGGGGTAGTTGCAGCTGTTGTGATAGGGGCTGGAGTAGTTGCAGCAGTTGTGGTAGGGGCTGGAGTAGTTGCAGCAGTTGTGGTAGGGGCTGGGATAGTTTCGGCAACTGGAATGAAACGTTAATTTCAGTAAATGCTCTTTTTAAAACAAACACATGTTTGAATACATGTATGGAAATATTTGCTTGCTTACTTTCAGATGTTCCTGAACCTTCATCTCCATCTGGAGATGTTCCTGAACCAATTTCTGAAGTAGTTGCAGCAGTTGTGGTAGGGGCTGGGGTAGTTGCAACAGCGGAATCAAAGGTTATTTTCAGTAAACCTGTGCTGACAATGCTCGTTTTAAAACAGGGGTTCTCAAACTTTTGCAAGCTGGGCCCCCCCAAAGCTGGTTAGAGGTAGTTGGGGCCCCCCCGCCGCCTGTGGCCCGCCGCCACCGCCCTCAACTACATCACCATATATAGATAGATAGATAGATAGAAAGATAGCCTATTGTTATTGATAGGCCTGACATGTCAAGGTTAGGCTATTGTTATTGTTAGGCCCATACAGAAAATTATTATTACTATTTTGTATTATTATTATTTTTATTATTATTATTATCAGTAATACTAGGCCTATTAGTAGGCTATTCATTATTATCACCATCATTATGTTATTATTATTATAATTATTGATTATCGACCAATTATTATTGTATTATTATAATTGTCATAATAATAATAAGTGTTATTATTGCTATCATTAGGATACTGTTATTATTATGGGCCTCTTGTGATCTTTACAAAAAAAATCCTACAGGTCTGTCAATGTGAGACATGAGCCTGCTTTGCCCTGCAAAGGTCCTCAAATCTTGGGGCAATGTTTGACAAACATATCCTCAGGTCATCCTCGATCTGTGCGCTGTTGCGGTATTTTGTTTTTAGCGCAGTCAGTCTTGAAAAGCCTGCCTCGCACAAATATGTCGATGCGAAAAGGAGGAGCATTTTTAAGGCTATGTCGCAAAGCTGATTATTGCTACCCAGAATGACGAAAGAGGGGAGATGCTTAAGTCTACTGTCACTCTTCAGCTGCTCTTTCATGTATATTGACAGCTCGTCTGCTGAGCAGAGAAATGGATCCCGAACTCAGGCGAATGAACGGTAGTCCTCTTTGAAATAGGACCCAAACTGATTTCTGATATTCGGCGTG
Organism: Clupea harengus; assembly: GCF_900700415.2. NCBI lineage: Eukaryota > Metazoa > Chordata > Actinopteri > Clupeiformes > Clupeidae > Clupea > Clupea harengus. The sequence continues at coordinate 17,196,722 of NC_045169.1, forward strand.
ATAGAGTGTCATTTGACATAGGTATTGCGCTGAGTTTAGCAGCTGCACGCTCTCCTATCATTATTCTACACGTCTTGAGCGGCCGGCAAAATATGTGTTTCGGCAATTGTACAGGGTTTGCCAAGCTTAACAATTCTATGAGCAACTACATAAGATGCCTCCAGACATTGCTTGGAGATGGTGGTTTGTTGTTGCTGGAGGCCATCACGTTTATGTTTAAGAAGTCCACAGGCTTCTCTTTCTGACTTTTACGAATCAGAAACTTGTCCATAGTTGTGTTTGCTTGCTAATACAGTGTGTGTGAAGTTAATACAGTTCTAATTTCAACGTTGTGTTTGAATACATGTATGGAAATATTAGCTTTCTTACTTTCAGATGTTCCTGAACCTTCATCTCCATCTGGAGATGTTCCTGAACCAATTTTGGAAGTAGTTGCAGCTGTTGTGATAGGGGCTGGAATAGTTGCAGCTGTAGGGGTTAGGGTAGTTGCAGCAGTTGTGGTAGGGGCTGGGGTAGTTGCAACAGCGGAATCAAAGGTTATTTTCAGTAAATCTGTGCTGACAATGCTCTTCTTAAAACAAACACATGTTTGGATATATTTGCTTGCTTACTTTCAGATGTTCCTGAACCTTCATCTCCATCTGGAGATGTTCCTGAACCTATTTCTGAAGTAGTTGAAGCAGTTGTGGTAGGGGCTGGGGTAGTTGCAACAGCGGAATCAAAGGTTATTTTCAGTTAATCTGTGCTGACAATGCTCTTCTTAAAACAAACACATGTTTGAATACATGCATGAAAATATTTGCTTGCTTACTTTCAGATGTTCCTGATCCTTCCCGTCTGACTCGTTTAAGTGATGGCCCACTTAAAGCTTCATTCTTCTTCTTGACAGATATATCTTTGGGAGGGGCAGGCAATCCACTTTTGGGGCCAAAATTGTCCATTGGAGCAACCAATATGTATTCGAAATCTTCTTCCAAAAGGCCGTCATCTGCTCGAGCACTGGCCTTGGTCTGAGAGTCGCTATCCTTCAGCAGGAGGTGTGACCTCACAAGGGTGCTGTTGAACTCAATGTTATCGAATTGTCTTGGGAAACCCTTGGTGGAAATGCACAAGAGCAGGGCAAAGAGGCCTGTGCAGGAGAGAGTTAATGAGAGGAAGCGATTGGTTGGAAATATTGTTCATTTAAAAAGGGATAATAAAGTTATACAAATTAAGATCAAATTGTGCCCTTTTCCCTGTTGGTGATGCAAGATTCAACTGATTCCTTGTGCCTTTCTTTACATATTTGCCAATTTTCAGAACGAGAGAGCAATTTATGGTTTATAGGAGCTGCCATATAAATCTAGCCAGACAAATCACCTAATTTGTTTTTTTCTGTGGCAAATTTCACACACTTCTAGCCAAAACAGTTAAACCTCAAACACTGAACACATTGACCACATTTCATACGTCAAAACACTAAGATTTGCCCAGCACTGCAACACTAGACTGTCACTGTCCGGCCTGGTACTCGCCCTCCCTAGTCAGTGACCTGGCAAGTCAGCGCGGTTCTGTGTGCTCCATGCCAGGTTTTCCCTCTGCCCTGCCCCCTGGCTGACTGACAAGCAAGGCATCACATCACTGGTGCGTGCTCCACCATACCTGACTCCACTCTCCTCGTCAGCCACAGCTTTTAAACCGCACCAGGCCTGACTGTGATCTTTGCCTAGCGTTTTGTAAACCTTTGCTCTGTCTTGCCTATCTGTTGCCAACCCTTTCCCTGTTCAGTCACGCGAGTCAATCAAAGTCACTTTGTACTGCTTCCTGTATTCTCTCTGCCTACCCGTGTACCGATCTCTCTGCCTGTTTTTGGACCTTGGATTTTTGCCTGAACCTTGCCTGTATCTCTACTGTGCCTAACTCTGCCTGCCTGTGTATTGACCCTTGCCTGACTAGCGACCTTGGATTTTTGCCTGTACCTCTGCTGTGATTTTTGGATATTTTGAGTACCCTTTTTGACTGTTTTTGTCTTTATATTCATAATAAAAGAACACCAAAATCGTCCATCGGTTCCTTAGTCTGCTTCTGAGTTCGCTACCTTTATCTGGCCTCAACGGCCCTGACATACAGATACCCAGTGTCACACACTGACACACACATTTCTTATTATGCTAATCAAAACTAGACAAACTGTCACAAATATCATTTTCATTATTGTACAGAAGACATACAGAAAATGCTTAGCACTTATATGGCCTTTGGGGGAACAAAAACAAGCAGTGAACCCATGTACACATAATTAATTTAAGACCAATAGTGTGTACTTCTCAACTTACTACTCCACGTACAGTTATATGTCTCTAAACCTAACCCAAACAGCTTGTAACTATATGTTCTATTATAAAATGCATTTATTAATTAAGTTATAAACATATTTTTTTGATGGTTAAAACCTGAACCATTGGCAATTAAATGGGCCATGACTCCAGAACCATTCAGATGACATTTTCCTTGTTCAGTCTCAGAGCTCATAATCAGATTTCGTCTTTCAGCGATCCATGTAATCCACAGCAGTGTAAAACACACATAGCGGACTCAATAAAGTGGTTTGGCCACATTTTAAAAGAATGCTGTGGAAGCTCAATGCTATGCTAGATGTGTAGAAAGATTAATTTAATCATTCGTTTATTGTACCAGTGTGGTTAGTACATAATTTCCTGTTTATTTATCTCTGGAAAATCTGTGTGTCTTTACAAGTGTTTGTAACCATTTTTAAAGCAAGATTTAATAATACAAGACACACTCGACCAAATGGTTTAGAAGTTAATGCAGCAATTAGGAGAGTGATGTTTGTGTTTCCATAAATAGACATTTTAAACTGGGGTAGCTGTATTCTTTCAGGAACAGGAAACAATTTGTTTAAAAAAAAAGATATAAGATCAGAATGAAAATAGATGCCTGATGCTAAATAAACATAAAGAAATATCACTGACCTGTGGACAGTAGATAGAGGGACATGTCTATCAGTTTATCTGAGATGAGAAAGAGATGGTTATAAAATAATATAATATAATAAAATAGCACAATAGGTTAACTGTATTAATATAATATACACTACAATGATAAATGAAGGTGCCAACACCACTATGACTGCTTTTTCTGGCAAAAGAGGAACTTCCAGTATTAGCCAAATGAGTTATAGTGCCATAGAATCCATACATTGAATTCTACAAATTAATCATTAATGCACAGCAGTTGAGTAAACCATATGATTGAAATATAGTTATGCTATTAATGTAATTATATTTAAGTATTTTTTCCACAGTTCAACACAAATTATATATTGATAATTGGACAATAATATAAAGTGTTACAGTCTTAAAGTCTTCTACACAAGTTCTGTATGTGTCTCTAAGAAGTCACAACTAATAGCTTACCTCTAAAGTGTGATATCCTCAGTGAAGAGCCTTTTTGTGAATCCTGATTATATGTGACTGCTGTCCTCTCTCCTGAGTGAGTCTGAGTGAAGATGAGAGGATGCTTGTTATTAATACTGTTGATAAGAATGCTGCAACCCTGCCACTCCTTTTCATCTGACATTTTCTTTGTCAGGTGCTCTTCTCTCGTCTGCTCATCCAACGCTTGAGTGAGTTATTTTGTGCAAACTCATGAGTGTATCTCTAAAAAAAAAAAGCATTGATTTGTATCACATTAATGAGTAGAACATTGTACGTGAATATATAGAAGTAGTCACCTTGGCTGGGGGTGTGTCTGAGCCAACTGAAGTTGACAAGGTGTATGTTGCAGTAATGTCAGTGAGAGGGACGACTGGCACCTTTTTCAGTTGACCCTGTGGCTATGGATTTTATGGCTGCAAGCTTGTACTTGGGGATGTGTGTGCTGTGGATGATGATGGAGTTGGAGTCACAGAGGCTGATGCAGTAGGTGCAGGTGTGTTGCTAGCAGTAGGTACAGGTATGTTGTTAGCAGTAGGAGCAGGTGTGTTGCTAACAGAAGTAGATGTTGAACGATATACCTTAGTGGTCAGCATCACCATACTTGCAGATCTTGTGGGGGCTGAAGCAGCAACAACACAAACAAAACATCATTAAGGATGGAAGAGTTAAGTTAAAGGCTGTGAGTCTGTGATTCAGTTTTGGTATCACCAAAGGTTGTTGATATTTTGAAAGTTATAGACCGGATTATACATTTCTTGTGCTATTGGTTGGAAACTTCCCACAGCAACCAAATCTTTACTCTTTTAATCTTTTACTTAAAGTATTATAACAATATGTGCACTACAACCATCATACCGATACTTAACAAGAACAACAACAACAAAGATGCCTTTGTCAGCATTTCACTGGGGTTGTCATGTGGGTACTTTTCTTAATCAGTGTTCATTAGGCCCACATCACTTCCAGAAGGCTCACAGTGGGGTCTGGCATCCCACCCCCCTCCATACTCATAATGGGTTAGGACACATGTTCAATATCTGGGACAACAGATACACCTCGAAAAGGGGTATGATGGTTGGTTACTCCCTCGGGAGTACAAACCAGAGTTAGGGAATGGATAGAAATTGGATACGAACCCCTGTTAGGGAAAGGAAAATGGTTGGGGATGGGAGAGCCTTCTGGGATTACGAAAAACCAGATTGAGGTAGGGGAATAAAATGGGAAATGAACCCTGGTCACCTTAGGCACCCAAATATCTTGCAACAATTGGTAACCACTGGCACTGAAATCTGTTCACACTCAGTCTTGCGTGGCCAAGTATCATTTACTGACCTACACATCTGGTGACAATTATGGTGAAAGGTGCACTAAATGTAGGAAGGAACAATTACGGTGAGAACAGCCTTTGAGGATTCTAAACCAACATAAATGCGTCGTGAACATGAGACTGAATTGAGCTTCGGGAGGGGGCTAGGCCCAAAATAAATAATAAAAAAAAGCAGCTATCTGAGAATTCACAACATTACTCACCGAATAAATACAAACAAAAGACACAGAACTTTCCAAACTTCTTCTCTAACAAAAAATAGAATTAAACAAGGGAAGAAAACAAACAGCATATATCCTCCTCACGTCCTCTAATAATATTCCATAAACTAAATTGACTACAGGCTTTACAACAGTCGGAACATGTTCCACCGCCACCACACAAAAGTCAAGTGTGTGGTGGTGTCTGCCTCACCAATGTCACAGCGGGAGAGAGAGAGAGTTGGGGAGAAAGACAGAGAGGTGGAGGGAGAGGTTAGAAAGAAAGAAAGAACAAGGTCATGAGGCTGGTGCGAGGAGATCTGATTACAGTAGATAAGCAATGGTAAATAAATGGCCCAGAATTGTTTGTGGTTTCAGTAGTTAACTACACAGAAAATGGCAAAAAAAGCAATTCATCTCTTTGAATCGCTATGAAAATAGGAATGTGCAGTAGCAAGCTACTCGAAAATGTAGTTAAACTACTTGTTTAATTACATATAGTTCAATACTCCCCAACACTGAGAATGACTTAAGTATGAAGCTCTGACTGTAGACTGCTAAAGGATTGCTGATATGAGCTGAGCCTGCAAGTGAGTCTGCTCAGCCTTTATCGACATTTCTTAACATATACTGTACATCTGCAGGCAACCACTGAGAAAGGTGGCGTGAATGTGGACTGGGTAAGAATGATTACAGCGATAACGGCGACATTTTCTAAACCAACAAATATACCTCATGAATACGAGACTCCCAAAATACTTTGAGTGAAAATATATGAACATGTAAAAGTATGTGGTTGGGTCTTAGAAGACAAGCCTGTAGCCATATGTGTTCATTTTCTAATCACTTCTAGTCCATAAATTCAGTCTAGTTGGCCCCAAACACTGAACTCTCCTTGCCATTGCCATTTGGTCCCACAAGACAAGTTGGCACTGAACTGAACACGCTGCGTGAGTTGTCCTGACTATGGATGCTATCTGTACATCTCTTTTCACAAGACAAGTTGGCACTGAACTGAACACGCTGCGTGGGTTGTCCTGACTATGGATGCTATCTGTATATCTCTTTTTATTATTTTCCAGTGTACTGTCATAACAGCTTTGACTTCGTTGTGACTGTTGTAGTGGTGTCATTGCTCGAGTCAACTGCTATTTTAAAACGTATTGTTTCGTTCATGTCATGTCATTCATTATTATCATTCATTGATGTAGAGCCTGTAGCGATACATAGTTTCTTATTTGAGGAGTGTGCCTTGGGGCAGCAGTTTTGATGGTTGTGTGAAAATATGTGTAGATATTTTTTTTAAATACTCTACATGTGATATGAGTTCCCAGTGTGACTAAAATTATCTATTTTGCTAACATTGTGCTATAAATGGAATGTTTTCCACTCATGTGAATGTTAAGGACCAGCATTCCAATGTTTTGCCAATACTCCCACAATGCTTATTTTTGTTAGCAGTGGCTGTGGCTGATGACTAAGGTCTGTCAGTGGTATGCATGTAAATCCTCTAGCGACCCAAGATGTGCAGTCTGATACAGATCTGGCAAAGAGGTATGGGAGACTGAGATTTATATCAGCAGTCTGACAGAATCTGGTTCGACAGGTTCTAGCTACGAGGTTGACGGTGCTGTCTTACCTGAGGTGAGGTGTGTTGGCAGTGGCGGCGCCAGACATTTTTTTCTGCAGGTGCTATGGGGGAGCTCGGCGTTTTAGCGAGGGTGCTGGCCTATGTGTCACATGGTTCTCTACTACTACAACTCCCCACCATATCGTCTATCATGTGTTTACATGGTTGCTCTCTGAAGCGTCTTTGGGGTCCATGAAAAGCGCTAAACAAACCGATTTTATTATTATTATCATTATCTAGGCTACTTCCGACGGACGCCCACATCCGCAACGGTCACTGACAAAAGGCATACAGCATGTTATAGAGTCCGCAATCCCAAATACTTAACTTACTTTAAAAAACTTTTGGTAGTGAGGGTTAAAGTTGGGCGCCAGGTGACCACTACCATGTCAGACAGAGTGAAATTAATCTTGGAATAGCAGAACTAAAACAGTCAAGGAGTCAGAAATGCGTTTAAAAAGTATATATTATTTCAGTTCACAATCATCAATAATCACATAGAACCTTATGTATAGCACACAGACAGACTGCTTGCCCTAAGCAAAAGAGTCTCTGTTTTTTAAAGGCAGCTCCAAAAAAAATACCAAAAAAGAGGAAAAAGGCAAAAAGTTCAAATCTTCGGCAAAAAAAGGGCATCTTCGCTGCTAATCAACAGAAATGAGTCTTTAGCAACACAGGGCAATCAAAGCATGCAACAGATCAGACAGCTTTCATTAATGTTATACAGCAAACAATACCTTAGTTACATTGTACTCCAACCACGCAAACTGTTCCAACCAGCTTTTACAAGAACTCCTTTGTTGGACTCCAAACATGCGAGGTGGATATTTTTGGAGTTTTGGTCTTCTCGGACCATCCTGAGCGTTCATGCTAATGTCACTGATGCTGCTAGCACCATGGTTAGCACCCTCAGTAGTGGTGGAGGGTTGACCTCCTTGACCACAACGTTCCTCTCCTTAAGAATCCACACCAGATACCCCTGGCATTTTTTCTTCTTCTACGTCACTCTCGTTTTTTTAATCGTTCTTCCAAACGTGGACATTTAGGTAGCAAAAACCGATGCATTGTTGATGTTAACTTGAAACTAGGGATGCACCGATACCGATACCAGTATCGGTATCGGTGCCGATACTTCGTTAAAATACTCGTACTCGTTTTTGAATTGCCGATACAAAGCACCGATACCACTCATCAGTATTTCACTGCATCAAACTGGCCGGGCTATGCTGACACAAAATGTGATTTATTGTCCTACCTGTCCTACCACTCTCTGCCAGACTAGTAAGTAGCTTATTTGCCGTCTTGTGTTGCATTTGCTTGATGTTTGACTGTGTTAGGAAAGTTTGTCATAGTGTCAAAGTATTTCAGTATACAGGTTTTGCTAAATTTAGCTGCTAGCATCTCATTAGCGATTAGCAATTCCGTTGAGCTGCCTTAACGGCGATTTGGGCTCATTTTAAGATAAACTAGAAAATGCATTTCCTGAAGGAAATACCAGTGCATGAAATGCAAAAGTTAAGAAAGGAAGAAGAAAAGAAAGAAGAGTGAAAGGAAAGAAGAAAGGAAAGAAGAGTAAAAGAAGGAAAGAAGAGTGGGAGAAGGAAAAAAGAAAGGAAAGAAGAGTGAAGAAAGGAAAGAAGAGTGGAAGAGAAAAGAAGAAAAGAAAGAAGTGTGAAAGAAGGAAAGAAGAGTGGAAGAAGGAAAGAAGAGTGGAAGAAAAGAAAGAAGAGTGAAGAAAGGAAAGAAGAGTGGAAAAAGGAAAGAAGAAAAGAAAGAAGAGTGAAAGAAGGAAAGAAGAGTGGAAGAAGGAAAGAAGAAAAGAAAGAAGAGTGAAGAAAGGAAAGAAGAGTAGAAGAAGGAAAGAAGAGTGGAAGAAGGAAATAAGAAAGAAAAGAAGAGTGAAGAAAGGAAAGAAGAGTGGAAGAAGGAAAGAAGAAAAGAAAGAAGTGTGAAAGAAGGAAAGAAGAGTGGAAGAAAAGAAAGGAAAGAAGAGTGGAAAAAGGAAAGAAGAAAAGAAAGAAGATTGAAAGAAGGAAAGAAGAAAGGAAAGAAGAGTGAAAGAAGGAAAGAACAAGGAAGGAAGAGTGGAAGAAGGAAAGAAGAAAAGGAAGAAGAGTGAAAGAAAGGAAAGAAGAGTGGAAGAAGGAAAGAAGAGTGGAAGAAGAAAAGAAAGAAGAGTGAAGAAAGGAAAGAAGAGTAGAAGAAGGAAAGAAGAAAAGAAAGAAGAGTGAAAGAAGGAAAGAAGAAAAGAAAGAAGAGTGAAGAAAGGAAAGAAGAGTAGAAGAAAAGAAAGAAGAGTGAAAGAAGGAAAGAAGAGTGGAAGAAGGAAAGAAGAAAAGAAAGAAGAGTGAAGAAAGGAAAGAAGAGTAGAAGAAAAGAAAGAAGAGTGAAAGAAGGAAATAAGAAAGGAAGAAGAGTGAAAGAAGGAAAAAAGATTGGAAGAAGGAAAGAAGAGTGGAAGAAGGAAAGAAGAAAGGAAGAAAAGAAAGAAGAGTGAAGAAAGGAAAGAAGAGTGCAAAAAGGAAAGAAGAAAAGAAATAAGATTGAAAGAAGGAAAAAAGAAAGGAAAGAAGAGTGGAAGAAGGAAAAAAGAAAGGAAAGAAGAGTGGAAGAAGGAAAGAAAAACGGAAAGAAGAGTGCAAGAAAGAAAGAAGAAAGGCTCTGGATAAAGACAGTAAAGAGAGAGTGAAGAGGGAAAATATTGAAAGGAGAGAAAATGGAGTGAAGCAGAGAGATGGAGTGTGAGAGAAAGTAGAGTGAGAGGGATAGAGAGAAAGATGGAGAGAAAAAAAGTAGAGAATGGAAGGTGTCTCTTAATGTTCCTAGTTACAGTTTAATTATGAGGGACATAGAGAAGAGGTTCCTTGGAATTGGCGCAGGTGTCAGTGAAGCACAGGTGCAAGCCAGTTTAATGACCCTATTATGATGTCATAATGGCCCAATGTAAGTCAATGGGAAAATTTGTATTCGTTTTTATTTAATATCTTAAAAAGTATAAAGTTTAGAAAAATGAAAAATACATAGCATAAGTGTCCTTTACAAGACATACGCGCCAAAGTTTGAACGGAGTTTCTAAGTTAAGCGGTTCAAGCTGAATTAAGTGCAGAAGTCGGTACAAAGTATAACTAGAAAATGCATTTCCTGAAGGAAATACCAGTGCATGAAATGCAAAAGTTGAGGAAAGGAAGAAGAAAAGGAAGAAGAGTGTGATGACGCGATTCTTAAGCGCGTCCTCACCGTGTCCTAATGGCGGACACAACCGACTTTCAGTATTCCTTTAAACGTCAACGGACACATCTACCATGCTTAATGTACATCCCTTTCATCTTTGCGGGCGTGTGTGAAAGCATAAGGGTGCACACCTACCACTGACACCATGCCAAACATTTCACTACACACACAAGTTACTGATGTTTAAAATATCCGTGATATTGTCTGCATATAGCCCCGTCAAATCACTGCCATTCCGTTGTCATTGAATATATACTAAATGATGTAAAATAGTGTACCTACGTTACTGGTTCACACAAACGAGCTGGGATGAGTTCTGGTCGCCATTACATTTGTTTCCTGTATTAGGAAAGTGCGCTCCCGTCCTGGGACGCATTTATGGTTTGGGCAGTGTTCGCGAGGAACATAGTTTCTCCCTCGCGAAATCAATTACTTCCGTTATAAGGTTTACCATTGTGAATTTGATGTATACCTGCCATCATCATTATTGTGAAGGACTGATTGAGTTCAAATGATTATTGGTAGCATTTTAACTCTGTTTAATGTGTATTGTATTTCACCTGAATTTTACCCCTGTGGTTTGAGCCTATGGTAGTATGGGCCAATTATGGGTAGCTCAGCTAAACGTTAAAAGGGTTTGGCAAAGTAGTAGAAAGGGTTTTTCTGTGGTGAGAACGTCGGTATATAAGAGTTTGTTAGTGAGCTAGTTGATGCTCGGCTGTATGGATTCCAGAAGCGTGAGGCTGATGTTTGCGCACAGCCTCAGTATAGAGAACGGGTATACAACTGTGTACTAGTGATTGTACATATACCATTTGTAAATATCTTTTTGTTTTCATTTATACCAGTATTTTTGTTTACATATTTTTTATTGTGGATTATGCACATGGAGGAGGTAAAATAAATTTACCAACTACAGAGCCTGGTCTCCCTGCTGTCTTTGTGCCTTCACTAAAGACCCTCGACACGGATACCCTTTGACAAAGAGTGAAAGAAGAAAGGAAAGAAGAGTAAAATAAGGAAAGAAGAGTAGAAGAAGGAAAGAAGAGTGAAGAAAGGAAAGAAGAGTGGAAGAAGGAAAGAAGAAAGGAAAGAAGAGTGGAAGAAGGAAAGAAGAAAAGAAAGAAGCGTGAAAGAAGAAAGGAAAGAAGAGTGGAAGAAGGAAAGAAGAAAGGAAAGAAGAGTGGAAGAAGGAAAACAAGAGTGGAAGAAGGGAAGAAGAAAGAAATGAAGAGTGAAGAAAGGAAAGAAGTGGAAGAAGGAAAGAAGAAAGGAAAGAAGAGTGGAAGAAGGAATGAAGAAAGGAGAGAAAATTGAGTGAAGCAGAGAGATGAAGTTTGAGAGAAAGTAGACAGAGGGATAGAGAGAAAGATGGAGAGAAAAAAAAAGTAGAGTATGGAAGGTGTCTCTTAGTATTCATAGTTATACAGTTGAATAGAGAGGGACAGACAGAAGAGGAGCCTTGGAACCTTGGCGCAGGTGTCAGTGAAGCACAGGTGCAAGCCAGTTTAATGACCCTATTATGATGTCATAATGGCCCAATGTAAGTCAATGGGAAAATTTGTATTCGTTTTTCTTTAATATCTTAAAAAGTATAAAGTTTAGAAAAATGAAAAATACATAGCATAAGTGTCCTTTACAAGACCTACGCGCCAAAGTCTGAACGGAGTTTCTAAGTTAAGCGGTTCGAGCTGAATTAAGTGCAGAAGTCGGTTCAAAGAATAATAAGAAGAAGTATAAGAAACGAAGGAATAACAATACAGGGCATTTCATGCACTGTAATAAGAAGTAGAAGAACTAGAAAATGCATTTCCTGAAGGAAATACCAGTGCATGAAATGCAAAAGTTAAGAAAGGAAGAAGAAAAGAATGAAGAGTGAAAGAAGGAAAGAAGAGTGGAAGAAGGAAAGAAGAGTGAAGCTAGGAAAGAAGTGGAAGAATGAAAGAAGAAAAGAAAGAAGGGAAAGAAGAAAGGAAAGAAGAGTGGAAGATGGAAAGAAAAAAAGAAAGAAGAGTGAAAGAAGGAAAGAAGAGTGGAAGAAGGAAAGAAGAAAAGAAAGAAGAGTGGAAGAAGGAAAAAAGAGTGGAAAAGGGAAAGAAGAAAGGAAAGAAGAGTGGAGAAAGGAAAGAAGAGTGGAAGAAGGAAAGAAGAGAGTGAAGAGGGAAAATATTGAAAGAAGGAGAGAAAATGGAGTGAAGCAGAGAGATGGAGTGTGAGAGAAATTAGAGTGAGAGGGATAGAGAAAAAGATAGAGAGAGAAAAAAGTAGAGGTTGGAAGGTGTCTCTTAATATTCCTAGTTATAATACGGGTAGATGAAATCAAGCATTCTGATTGGTTGAAAGGAGGTCACGGGGTGTACTGTATTGAGCCATAATGTACTGTACAGCTGTTTACATTTACCTGAGCGTTCCATATCAGTGCGCACTCAAAATATACTACCTTAGTTCGAAAAAAAATGGCGGACCAAATCTCCGTAGATCATCGTATTTCTACCTAAAAGTTTTAAGTTTTACTTTTTTTTGCTTAGATTTTTAGAAAGTTACCGAGAAATAGACACTGTACAATATAAAAACGCCATTATTGTAACTGAAAAATATGTCTAAGAGGATTTGCGAGGTGTATTAGCCACCTATCAAAGGTTAGCATGCTACTAGCCGTTAGCGATTAGCAATTCCTCTGTGTTTTTGCAAAGCATCTGCCCCAACTTTCTTTTCCCGACATTTACATTTATCTTGTACATATTCCATCCCCATAAACTGGAGATTTCAAGAGTAGAGATGCCTTTCAATATGCAGTTGCAGGATGGGTGAACGACACCAAGATATGGCATTTGGAGACAAAAACAATATGTATGAGATCACAGGACATGTATCCTGGATCTTATCAAAGCTAACCGTTCTTGAGCAATCAAGAGTGCCAATATGGGCTAACGAGTTGTAGCCAAATCCCAAAGGGCTAAACAGCTCGCTAGTTATTAGCACTCTAGCTCGCTCAGGGGAGTTTAGCTCTAATAAGACACAGCAATTATTCACGATTGTATATCTAGGTTTTCTCTGGCGACTGTTGTCTCATCCATCAGCACAACATATCCCGGGCATTTTGAACTTTCTGTGGGTTGTGACCGTAAACAGCTCGCTAGCTATTACCACTTTAGCTTGCTCAGGAGAGTACAGGCTAACAAACGTGACGTTCCCAATGCTGTTTGTCTGTTGCATAGCAACAGCCACACATTCGGGGACTATTTTCTCTAGAGTCTAGGCTACTGAAATGCGATACACAACGTTTGGTGGCTATTACAACTATTTCGTGCTGAAAGGCAGCTTACTATTTAGTTACTATTTATAATGTTGCTGGCAACCGTATTATAAAAGCAATAAGGTACTCGAGGCAGTACTGTATCGTCAATAATGTACTGTGCAAGGGTTTGCCGGCCCTCCGCTTCGCGTCGGGCCTAACAACACCCTTGAACAGTACATTATTGACGATACAGTACTGCCTCTCGTACCTTATTGCTTAATTATACAATTGAATGGAGAGGGACAGAGAGAAAAGGAGCCTTGGAACCTTGGCGCAGGTGTCAGTGAAGCACAGGTGCAAGCCAGTTTAATGACCCTATTATGATGTCATAATGGCCCAATGTAAGTCAATGGGAAAATTTGTGTTAGTTTTTCTTTAATATCTTAAAAAGTATAAAGTTTAGAAAAGTACAAAATACATAGCATAAGTGTCGTTTACAAGACATATGCGACAAAGTTTGAACGAAGTTTCTACGTTAAGCGGTTCGAGCTGAATTAATCGCAGAAGTCGGTAAGAAGAAGTGTAAGAAGCCTAGGAATAACAATACAGGGCATTTCATGCACTGTAATAAGAAACGAAGGAATAACAATACAGGGCATTTCATGCACTGTAATAAGAAACGAAGGAATAACAATACAGGGCATTTCATGCACTGTAATAAGAAGCGAAGGAATAACAATACAGGGCATTTCATGCACTGTAATGACGACGACAGGAGTAAGGCACAGTGTAAGATCTGCACTGCTACGGTGTCGAGGGGCGGAAAGGAAAGTACTTTGTTTAACACAAGCAATTTGATTAAACATTTGAAGACACACCATAGTGCTAAGTACACAGAGTTCACTGATGCTAGTGGCACAAGACCGAAGCAACCAATCTTAGATGACGTCTTGCAAAAGAAAAAAACGCGCACGCACACAGAGAGAGAGAGAGGTAGAGAGAAAGACTGTGCCACGTAGGTTAAGTGATTGTTTGTGTACTTGAGCAGGGGATTCTTCTGATCCTTTTGTAACTGAAATGTGCTCTTGTGCTAATCCAGGAATAGTTCTGTTCACTTTTTGTTAAGCAGACTGTGTTGTTAACTATGCAGCAAATTGAATTGCCTTTATCTGGTTATATTTGCATTTTGTCTAATGTGATGATATTGTCTGTTTGAAGGCTTTTTTTGTGTGTTAAAACCAGAAAGCTCTGTTTATTTTTGGCCTGGGATAGCCTTCTGTTAATTTTGTACTATAGGCTTGACATAATCTGCAGAGGATAAAATAAAATCTGCCTCCAAATTAATTGCACTTTCATGGAGACCAAATCTAAGAAGTATCGGTATCGGTACTCGGTATCGGCAAGTACACGAATAAAAATACTCGTACTCGTATCGGTTTGTAAAAAAAGTGGTATCGGTGCATCCCTACTTGAAACTACTAGGCACTAGCTCGCTTTTTACTTCAACTGTCCGGTAACGTCAACTTTCACGCGTGCGACGTGAAAATTGGGTCAAAGGTTATGACAGAATGATTGCTCTGTGTCTAAAACAATCTGTTAATAATAATAATAAATAAACCATTATTTTCTTGGGGGTGCTATGGGGGTGCTATGGCTAATCCAGGGGGAGCTAGAGCACCCCCGAGCCCCCCCCCTGGCGCCGCCCCTGTGTGTTGGTGTCCTTGATTCAGCCACTGTTTTGGGGGCAGGAAATGGAAGAGAGTTGGTAAATTCATCTGCAGTGGTCAAAGTTCCTTTTGCGTGTGTCTTGAGCGCTGGTGTGCTGCTCCTCCGTCAGGTCAAGACAGGGCAAAGATCAAAACAGGGCAGAGGTCAAGACAGGGCAGAGGTCAAGACAGGGCGTCAAAGTTACTTGAGGGCCAAAGAGTCTAAGTTGTTTGAGGACTAATTCAGGTTATGGGGTGTGCGTCACAACTTACCAAGAGGACCCAGGGGGAATGAGAGCAATGTCATGGCTGCTGAACGTCACACAGTCTTACACTGACGATCTGATGACTTTAAATACAGAACTACCTCAAAACAGTTTTCTTGTATCGTGATCTCTTACAATTGATTTACTCACATGCCGAGTCACGAGAGATAGAGATGGAGGAAGATGATAGTGCGGACTACCAACAAGCTGAAGCACCGAACTTTCCGCCAGTTGAAATTAAAGAAGATGAAGAAAACCCGTGGCCACATCTCAGCATGCAGTAAAAGAGGCAACAGCTATATAGTGCTGTGTAAGCTGTGCCTAACCCGCCAGTCAGAACTTTCAGCTTATAAAAATTCATCTTCAAATCTGCAGAAGCAGTATTTGTCCCTTTCCATTAGTAGTTCAGACAGCGTTTTTGTCGTTTAGTTAGCTTTGCTCAATTAAGCAAACTATGCGTTTCATGGCACTATAGCCTAATTTTGGCTAGCACTTGCAACCGCCCTGAGTATGCTAACGTCGACAGCCGTCATAGACTAATAATAATTCCATTTCTGTCTTCAATTCGTTTCAGGTCATAGCATTATTATGTTAAGTCTCTCATATTGTGTTAAAAACTGCAGATCAGTCATCAGCAATTAAATACACCACATAAACTGATATTAGGCTAATCATTTGGCTGCCTCCCATGCATTGAAACAGGAACAATGTGAATGCGCACACCATCGTTGTCAGACAGTTGGACAAGTCAATGTGTATCTGGAATTTATCACGATGTTTAGTCAGATATTGATAACGATAAGTGGTGGCTTTGCAACGTGCACGTCTTTCATGTTCATGCTCAGGGGTCTCGGTTAGCAAGAATTGAGGATTATGAATTGTGATGCATGTAAAAATAGAAAATAATGCTATAATTCTGTATATGTACTGTAGGTCTGTCATCTCAAGTAGCTATTTATAGCTATTTCTGTGTTATGATGCACTCTTGATGCCAGCTCAATACTTAATTTTCAGAAATGTTGTTTGTCATTCTACAGGTCTAGTATATGTCAGACAACACCTTGACCGGATGTTGGAGGCTGGAGCAAGTTGGACAACATTCATCAGATGAAGATGATTTATTTTCCTCAATGAAGTCCAGAAGGTCAGAAGGTACAGGGGAGTTAGAAGGGTACCTAGCCTGTGTCTCAGTCAATATGGATCTGCTGGACGCCTTTCAGAATATCAAAAAACTGTCCCTGAAACTCAATACTGGACTACCTGCCTCGGCCGCCTGCGAGCGACTCTTCAGCTGTGCTGGATTGCTGCTCACTGCAAAGCGAGCCGGATGAACTCTACTCACCTTGAAAATCAGCTGCTGCTCAAACTCAACAAGAAGTTTGTAGACTAATGCTCTAAAGGTGGACACAAGTATAGTAACCAAAGTTTACAGTGGGGCAGCGGCATTTTAACCTTTTATTTTAGCTGTCATGTGGTTCATGTCTTGACATGTCCTCCCAAAAGTTCTTAAATGTTGTGTTGACATGTTTAATGTTTAATGTTTAATGTTTTAATGTTTAATGTTTGACATGTTTAATGTCATTGCACTTATATTTCTAAAGATTCTCCTTTAATTAAAAATAACTAGTTTTTGTATTGGATTTATGACCCCTTGTCGTTTTTTACACTATATAGGAGCGGCCCCCGTCAAGTTGTTGAAAGTAACGTACAGTACATTTTAAATGAACTACTTTTTACTTTTACTTGAGTAGATTTTTAGATGAGTAATTTTACTTGTACTTAAGTAACATTTCATCAAAGTAATTGTACTTTTACTTGAGTACAACATTTCAGTACTTTTTACACCTCTGAGTATAGTTCATCACACTGGTAGTAAAAAATGAAAGAGTGTAAAAAATATGTTTTTGAGAGCTCATCCAGGTGCACACGGAAACATGAAAATGAATGAAAACACTGTTGCTAACGCTTTTGACCTTATGTGACCTCATGTGGCTTAGCAATACAGACATCTCACCACAGCTAACATATAATGCCCAGAAAGACCGAAGTATGCATAGGATGAACATGAATATTGGTGAACTTTCTCTACCAGTCAAGCCTCTGGAATTACATAACTGTTGCTTTTTCTGCGTCAGTAATAAAACACACCGGAGGATTAAGGTGATTTGAGTTCATATTCAGTCATACTTATAGGTTCACAAATAGCATGGCTAATGATTTCAACACACTCTTATTATGCCAATTGTAACCTTAAACACAGGTGACTTATTGAGCCTTGCAAAGTTATTGCAAAGGTAATACAATGGCACATTCTGTACTGTGGACCCACTAGTACGTCGTTCGCCACTCTATCTGTTGACCATCACTTGTGTCTGAGAGCCGTGACCAGATACTCTTGAGAAACTGACGAAGGGTGGTGCCAGTCAAATTTTTTTTTTGTTACTTACCTTTCAGGAATGATCGATGGCCACAGCAGATATGACCGATACGATCAAAATGTCTAAAAATGTCTTCACTTCCCTCGCTATTTTAATACCTCATCATCTGATTTGCATATTGCCAGTTGTGTTGTTTACATGCGTTCTCTTAATACGTAATAATAACTTACTTAACATTGTGTTTCTACGAACCAAACAAAAAAAAACAAATATTCCTTTTCTATCAAATTACTTTTTTTTTTTAGAATTATGATCTGACTGTGACTCAGCACATCTGTGACAAGGAAGAAAATCCCCTCGAGTTTTACTTCATGTGTCAAGATTGTTCTGGGAATTTTACAAATTTGCTTCCTGGATGCCACGTCATAGCGAGTGTACAGGCTTGGGCACTCTAAAGATGAACTGGACATTTCCCATTCATGTTAAGTTTAATTTGAGTATGATTGTACTACCATGGTATCCTGCATAATACCCCTTTAATAGATAATGTAATTAGATTATGCCTTATGTCTGTGAATACAAAATTGTATGAATATCATGTTTCCATCATGTCTATGTTTCCATCTTTCCCCATGATTCCTTCACAAAGAGATGTGGTTGATATTCATGCTTGGCCCATACCAAGCACTTCTTAGGAACTTGACTATTTCCTTGTCCTGCGGATGCAACAGGATTGACAACAAATTCATTACAAAACATGTTCTACACTTGTAAGGCAGTGAGTAATGTTTAAATGCAACAGTAGACAGTGATTATTGTAGAGGGTGACGCATATCTGAAGATTTTTAAAATCCTGAAATACATTGACCACACGCATAAAGACTTTTTGTCTACAATCATCAGAGTGTGTATAATAAATGACTTGGCAAAGTAGTACACATCATGCATGCAGATACGATTCATGAATTCTGTTTCCTGTGGTGATTGAAGGTTGCTGCACTGTGATCAACTTGACATAAGTTTGTGCCAAGGAATCTTTTACCTCCTTCTAACTGGGCCAGTTCCCCTCAAAAACTACAACAGAATCAATACTGAGTCACGTGAGTTTTGTTTTCTCTCAGTTATAACTTGTGGGACATCTTCTTTTTAAAAATATGCCAAGAACACATTGTGCATGACACACTGTGGGTTTGGATTTTAAACCTTTATTGCTATTGAGTTTATGCATCCCGAGGCTATGGTACAAACAAGTAACCTAAACGACACACAACACAGGCCCTATGTGAGCCCTTATCTCAGCTCTTATGTGAGCCCTTATGTGAGCCCTTATGTGAGCCCTTATCTGAGCTCTTATTGTTCTCTGTAAAATTACATAGAATATCATGTCATTTTTATAGGACACATAATTTCTCTATTTTATTTCTCAATTCATACAAGTCCATATGAATATGAGTAACATATGAAATATTAAACGCAAATAAACACAATATACCATGTATAGTATATATTTTTTTCACCAATATCTTTATTTATTTATTGTACTGTAAACATTAAGACTATTGAGGTTCAAGCATGTACCAGAATGACACGCATATTACATCCTAATAAAAAAAGACAAATGATTTAACATAAAAAAAATATGTTTATATAATATGAATATATTTAATGTTCCTGTGCTGGATGGCGATGAGCTGTTGGGCACGAATGTATTATCTGTGGTTACAAATGGTGGAGTTGATGTTAGGCCACAGTTAGGAGTGAGCATACTAATTGATGTGGATTATTTGGTTGTGGATTCTGGAGTTAAAGTCACATGAGTATGGGATGGAGCTGTATGTTCTGTGACTCTGGTGTTTTGTGATTCATTTACAATCCCACTTGAAGATGTGACAGAAACCTGTGGTGATGACGATGTCTTTGATGAGAATACTTCCATGGGGTTTGTGAAGGTGTTTGTGATATTTTTAACATCAGGACCATCAGATATTGTTATGTAGGGGTTGCTAGTGGTTGTGGTTAGCATGGAGTTTGGGGATGTTGTACTGAGTTCTGATTGGCAGATATAGCTCATTTGGCCTGTGATTCCCTGTATTGTAAATGACAACCTGGCATCCTGGCTTGCAGTGGATGATTAAAAATTTGTAGAAGAAGAAGAAGATGATGATGATGATGATGATGAGAACGATGATGTGACTGTCTCAGTTGTGGTGTGAGTTGTTGTGTTGTATGCTGCAGTTGGTGAGGGCAAACTCGTATGTCTTCCTGATGACAAAGATACAGAGCTCGATTGGGGTGCTGTGTTGCTGACTGAAGGTGCTGCTGAGCTATGCTGACATGCTACTAGTTGTCAAACGGAAACGTTTTCGATGAGCGCGAAGGCAAAGGGCTGGATGATGCCATTGCTGTTGGTAGTAAAATGGTTGTAGGTGATGACTGGGAAGTTGAAGTCCCTCTTGGTGGTAGAGCACTGTCAACAAAGCTGCCACCTGAAGATGAAGGTGTTGTGGCGAGTTCTGGTCGCTGCATGGTGACACTGAAAGCTCCCACTGTGGACACTGATATTGACTCTGACCTATGGGCTGTAATTGATGACAATGCTGCATTTGTAGCGCCTGACTGGGTTTGAAAGGACAAAATGGTAGCAGTTTGATGAGCATCATCCCCTGCTGTCACCACTGATGAAGTCGTTGTTGGTTTTGTTGGAAGCAAAGTGGTGTTGAGTATTACAGATTTGGATGTTGTCACTTTATGGTCTGCAGAGCCAAGCAGTGTTGTTGTTGTTGTTGTTGTTGTTGTTGTTCCTTTTGTTGGGGGTTTAACTGATAGAGACATGGGTGTGGTCACTGTGGAAGGGCCTGAGGGAACAATGCTAGGTGGTGATGCGGCTGATGTTGCAAGAGAAGAGGTTTTGCTCTCAGGTAATAATGTTGGTTGAGGTGTAACACCAGAGTTCAAATGTTCAAATGTAAGAAAGATGAGGTGTTGTTAGCTGATTGTATTGTTTGACTGTGTTGAAATTGGTGTATTTTCAACGATGTTGATCGTGTGGGGCTGGCTGAGGTGATGTTTAATTGAGTAGTAGAGGATATAGGTGGTTTTGATGGACTGTTGTCTGAAGCATCAGTGTATGGTGTAGTTGCTGATGGTGTAGTTGCAGCTGTGAGTTTCATGAGAATGTTTGTGGTAGTGAATATAGGCTGTGTTTTGGTTGACTGTGATGACTGTCGGTCAGATGTTGATGTTGCTGTCATAGTGGGATCTGCGGTAGCAAATTGGGAAGATGAAGGTAAAACTGTGTTGACAGCACTAGGAAATACTTCTGCAGATTACACATAAGTAATCACATAAGTGCCATCTGATTCTGTTAAGGCCTGCAATGAAGTAGAGTCCATAGGTAATGATGACGACACTGATGAATCACTACCGTCTGTTGTTTTAGTTTGAAATGATGTAGATGTTGCTGATAATTCTGTGAATGAGTTATTTTCAGTATTGTGTGGATGCATTGTAGGAAAGGGAATGCTGGCTGATGACGACAGAGTTTCAGTTGATTGCTCAGCTAAATCCGCAGTGATGTTTCGAGGAATAGAAGTTGTTTGCATTGTAGCATCAACATTTACTGAGGAGGAGTTTTGTAACGATGACCAATCTCTGTTTGTAAATACTGTGGAGGAGGCCATAGTTTTGTGAGTTGCATACGGCTTTGCTGACTTTCGTGAGTGCGTATTGTCTGAGCTTCCTGGTATAGATGTTGATAGAGTGGTTTCAGTTAAGAACCGTCTATTTGCGTTTCCTTCAGTGGTGGTCTGTAATGTCGAGGGGAATGATTGGGACGTGTGGCGCGTTGTCGAGGTGACCACTACAGATGTAAATGAAACGGCAGTAGCATGTAATTGACTATGTTTGCTGACTTCGCTGGTAGTTTACAGCACTGATTGAGTGGTAGTCTGTTGCAGTGAATGAGTTGAAGGGGTTATTTCCAGGGATGTAGGAGGCTCTCTTGGGCTCGACGTATGCACTCTAGTATGATTTGTATAAGTTGCCATGGAGAATGATGTTGTCTGGGTGGGCATTTGTGTGGCTTAACCATCAGGAGGAACAGCTGCATCTGTAGAGAGTGGTGTGGTTATCGGCTGTGGTGTATTGACAGGTGTTTCAGTTGTCATGGAGTTATCAGGCATAGATGTGTAAGCCGTTTCGCCATTGCTATTTTCTCCAGTGAAAAATGTTGATGCTGAGTTTGATGGCATTGCTGAATTCTTAGTTGTTGATAGTAATTCAGAGTGAATGGCCATTTCAGATGTAGTTGACAGTGTTGTTGACGATGGTGTTACAGTTGGTGTTTCTGATGACATTGAGGATATACCTGATAGATATATTGTTGAGTGGTCTGTTGTAAAGGCTGTTAAAGGTAAAGTTGAAAAGTTGGAAGCCATGGGCTCTCAGGAAAGTCATGTATGTCTGCAGAGACTGGATTTGTGCTTGGCTTTGGTGAAACCGTATTTCCAACACCATCAGCTGATGTAGATTGTCTAGATGTGAATGTTGATGGCTTACCAGTAGCATTACCTGTATATCTTGAAATGCTTTAGATGAGTTAGTTACAGAAGTTAGGTGCGTGTTAGTACTTCCCACACATGGTGCTAAAGGCAATGTAGATGGAAAGGTTACGCTAGTTTCTGATTCACGATGAGAGGTTTCATGCGTTAGTGTAGCAATTATTGACAGTTGTTTAGATGTGAGTGTTAATGCTGAAGCAGGCAATGGAGTTGTAATTGAACGATACTCACTGAATTGCAACATTGGTTCCCTTGGTGTTGGCTGTAGAGAAGATTTAAGAGGTGAATATGGAGATACACTACTTGATACAGAAACTGCAGTTTGGTGTGCTGCATTTGAGGATGATTGTTTTGGTGAGGATGTTAGTGATTGTGTACTTGTGTCTTGTACATAGTCAGATAAAAATGTGGTGAGGTTGAGGTCAGTTGCACTGAATGTGTGATGGGACTCATGGTAGATGGTGTTTGAGGCAATGGCATTTGTGCATGTGTTTGTGTTGGTGGAACAGTGATTTCATTTGCAGTGGAAGTTTTTGATGTGTAGGATGTTGTAGTAGTAGTACTTGTTGTGGTAGACGAGTGTTGAGGTGGGAAGGATGATATGCTGGGGATGGTTACTTCAGTAGTAGTTGGCAAGGTTGTATACAGTAGATCCAGAACAGACCGGGATGTGGAGTGTGTTAGTTTTGATGATGAAGAAGTAACATATTGAACTGTAGAAGAGGTGGCAGAAATCTGTTTGCTTGTTTCCTCTAAAGATACTGCTGTGTTTGGAGCCACTGAGGCTGTCGTTGAAGTAGGTGTTGTTTCAAGAGATGAGAAAATTGCTGGCACGGATGGTTCTACGGATGTCCCAGGGGTATGTGTTGTAACGTGTCCCACACTGTCTGATGGTGGTTCAAGTGTTTGGGCAAATTAAATATTTGGTTGCGATGTGGTGGATCAGTCCCTGCCAGGGAGTGGCAGAGGCAAAAGATCTCATGGATAGATAAGACGAACAGGATTCTGAATCACCCACTATTGCATTTTAAGGGAGGTTATTTGCCTGTTTATTACACAACATTACATTGTCAAGTATAGTTCACCACACTGGTAGTAAAAACTGAAAGAGTGTAAAATATATGTTTTTGAGAGCTCATCCAGGTCCACACGGAAACTAATGAAAACACTGTTGCTAACTAGCTCGTTTTAAAAATCAAAATTCCTGCATAACCTATACTGAAAGTTATAGCCTACAAATAAACAACATTATTATCAATAAACCCACATAAATTGTTTATTTTTCAACAAAACAAGGTTTGGGCAAAAAGAATTTCCTCAGTGAACTGAATCTACCGTGCTTAAAGTTACTTGCATTTAGTGTCATTTTTTGTCAAACAAATCCTGAAAAGGCTTTGGTCTCTGATGTTTCCGATAGATTATGTGCTCCTCGTAGACATATATCAAATTATCTGACAACCATAATGTGTCTGACAATCAAAAGTAGATTTTCTGTTCATTGCCACTGAGAGGATGGAGGCTTTGGAGGGCGCAGCTCAGCTTGTCCTGAAGCTTCATGGAGAATGAAAGCTGACTAGATAAAGTCATCATTTGCAAATCAGTTTTAGCAAAAACTAAGTTTTCACCATATTTGTGTGGACCCCACCTCAGTCTCTCTTGCTCTCTCACATCCTGAAGGTTTGACTTTTTGACCTCATGTGGCTTAGCAACACAGACATCTCACCACAGCTAACATGTAATGCCCAGAAAGACTGAAGTATGCATAGGATGAAGATGAATATTGGTGAACTTTCTCTACCAGTCAAGTCTGTGGAATTACATACTATAACTCTTGCTTCTTCTGCATCAGTAATAAAACACACCAGAGGATTAAGATGATTTGAGTTTATATTCAGTCATACTTATATGTTCACAAATAGCATGGCTAAATATTTCAACACACTCTTATTTTGCCATTTGAAACCTTAAACACAGGTGACTTATTAAGTCTTGCGAAGTTATTGTAAAGGTAACAACAATAACACATTCTATACACACTTTTACGTCATTCGCCACTCTATCTGTTGACAAACACTTCTTGACAAACTGATGAAGGGTGGCGCCAGTCACATATTTTTCTTCTTTGTCTTCCTTGAATTTCTGCAGTAACCCATGGCCACAGAAGATATGACCGATAAGATCAAAATGTCAGATCAGGAGCTTTGTGCAGAAAACATTCATCTCATTTCCAGATAAACCCACAAAGACACAGTATGACTGTATCCTTGAACTGAACTCAGACCGTAAAGGGCTGATATCGCAGGTCTATGTGTTTATTAGTAACATTAACCCACACGCTACTGCACATTTGAAGAGAGCCTGGGACACTGACTTGGGGGTAGATTTAACAGAGGACTAATGGGACTCTATATTAGACCTGATACACACATCATCTACAACCGCTCTACATGGCTTAATACAGATGAAAGTGGTACACAGAGTCCACTTAACCAATGCTAGATTGGCAAAGATTTATCCAAACATTGAACCGTTATGACCAAGATGTAGGGGCCAGCCAGCTGACTTAATAAAAACATCCCGCCATAGCCTGCCAAGCAAAGCTTATGTAGTTATAGTTTTCACTACACTCCTTGCAAGGTGCCTGATCCTTTTAAAACGGAAACAGCAAACCCCATCAACCTTTTCCAAATGGATTCAAGATATTTTCTTTTTCCTAAAATTAGAAAAAATTAAATACACACTCAAAGGCTCTGCACAAACCTTTGACAAAGTTTGGAGGCCCTTTCTGGATTTCTATGACTCACTACAAGAACCCCTTGATGCATATTACCATCACCCCCCCCCCCCCACACACACACACACACACACACACATGCACAGACACATAACCTTTTTTTTCTCAGCTTTCCTTAATTTTAATTTTGGTTGGTTGTTTTATTGGCACTGTTTTGCTTTTGTCTTGTTTGGTGTCTTTTGTTGTCCTGTAGTCCTGTGTAGGCAATGGAGTGGGTGGGTGGGAGGGACTTGGGATTTAAAATGTCACATGTCACATAGTCACTCATTATGATATCACTGTCAGTGTTTAGAATGTAGTGTAGCCATGGGAACAGAATTATGAACAGAATTATATCTGCCTGGAAACATGTCTGTCTTCTTTCCGTTTGGATCCAGCACATCAAAAAAGAAGCTCCTGGGATCCTAGCTCTTTTGTGAGTGAAACCAAAGACCCTCATCTTTAAGCGCTTTAATGACCTTCAGGCACTTCAGGGAGATTTTTTTATGATGTAATAGAATGGGTCACACACAGCATGACAGATTGTGTTGGTGTGCATGACGACCGTCACGGCAGCGTGGTGCTGCCTCCATGTACAAACATAAACCGAGGGCAAATGTTTGCCCGTGTGTGTCTTATGTTTGTTATCCGTGTCCTTATATAGTTTCTTAAATGTTTGTTAACCAGGTTGTTTATCTTCCAACTTCTGTTATTCCCGTTGCTGTCCAAGACGTCAATAATATCATACACAACGGTGAATGTTGTAAGTACTTTCGTCAACCATTACACCTCTACAGTTTTAACACAGTACATCCTTACCACTCGTTTTTCAGTTACAATAACCACAGCATACAATGTCTTGTGTTAAATGTTCTGTTTATTTAGTTTAAAATCTCACCATTTACTTATTAACACCATTTACTTAGTCATTTGACTATTTGTTTGACGGTTTATTTTGACTACTAAGTCTATTATTTTCAGTATTGAAACATTTCTTTAGTATAAGTATTTTCATTATTTGACCGCCTTATGGGCCTTATTTGGGGGAAATAAAGGATCACATCTTCAACAACTTTAACCTCCTGAGTCCTCCTGTGAGTTTCCACCTTGTTCTAACCGGCTCACGACCCCTACCTTTAACACAGATATTGTTTTATTTCTTTGTTTTGGGGTTTTATAGTTACCGTACAGTTATAGTTATGGTATTTGGCAGATACTTTTGTCCAAAACAACTTACCTATTTGAAAAAATAAGTAGAATATTAGGACAGGAATGTGGAGAGCGAGATAGACAGGAGATGTCTATTTAGTCAGGCATTCTGAGCGCCAGTGGCGAAGGAAACAAAACAAAACAAAATGATGAATGCCTCTCAGTCAAACTGCTGATAGGGTGACGCATCAGATTTCTTTTTCCACAGTGGCTGTCACATTCAGCCCTGCGTGACTTGTCACTGAGATAACATTTCTGTTTCCGGAGTGAGCCTAGGTGACCTGTCACAGAAGCTGTGGAATCACACCCATGGCTGCACATGGCTGCACATTCACATGGTGACCCGTCACGGTAATGGCCGTCATTTGGATAATTGATTCATTGCTGATAAAGGGGGAAAAGCAGCAACATAGCAAGATGAAACACTGATCAGCCAGACAGTATTTCTTCAAATGTTTCCCAGTGTAAAGTGACAGACATAGCCATTTGCTTGCATGCATACACACACACACACACACACACACAAAACTATACACAAATACGATACTTCTTACAGTGTGTAGTTTGTTAGTCACCTGAACAGGGGCGGTTTTAGGCACGGGCGACCCGGGCAGCTGCCCGGGGCGGCACTTTTTCATAAGACGTGGGGGGCGGCAAGAGCACTTAAAAAAAAAATCATCTGGGCCGCGAAGCGGTTTTCTATTATCTATCATATCACTGTGTGTGGAATTGGCAAATTGGCGCCCCCTGCAGCTGCAAGCGCCTCTGCTCGCTAAGAAGGTGCCGTGGACAGATCCTGCGTGAGAAGGGGGAAGGGGAGGGGGCGCGGGGATCCACTGTATAGCAGTCACACCTCGACTTTCTTCCCAATAACGCACATTCATAACATTATAATTACAGGCCTATAATTCCTGCACGTTTTCGTTTTTCTGAATTGTGTGAAATGGCTAATACAAATAGGTAATACAGAACGATGATGTGGTCAGCAAGGGCAAGGTGAATTGGTGGAAGGAGACCACTGACTGCTTCAACTTATCCAACTGGTGAAGGTAGTACGTAGTTAGCAGAGTATAGGTAGATAGATAGATACTTTATTTATCCCGAGGGAAATTAAATACATATTTTACAGAGTAGTCTATTACATTATCAAGAAAGCTATTGAAGGATGCTCAAGTGGACAAGGTAAAAATGTGTTTTCAGTCAAGTGTAACTTAACCTAAATTCCTATTAAGGCAACCAGCTAATGTTGAGCACCAACAGAATTGTTTGCTAGCTAGCGTTAGCTAGCTGATTTGACCATAGGGTATGAACATGTTCATTCATCTGACACTAGGCTAGGTGTTAGCGAAGTCCCGCTAGCCACAACTAACAGAATATAACAGCATACAGAGTACTAGTATAATCTTAATAATGAACAGGTCGATAGCTAGCTGGTTAGACCATATATTTCCTTTTGACACAACTATACTAGCCAGCGTTAGCGAAATCCCGTTAGCCACGATTAGCTAACTCAACTATACCATAATGCATGTTGAGTGCTTAACCTAACTTGCAGAGAGCTGGTTAGCTAACATTAATGTACATGATGTGTGCATTGATTCTCTTAAGTGTGTTAGTAAAATTTTCTATTGAAGGATTTGTGCAATTGATACATTTAAGTTTGTCTTTCACTTATATTGTTATAATAAAAAATAAATAAGATTCTTTTTTTCCCGGCGGGGGGCGGGGGGGGCGCTCAGAGGGGGTTTCGCCCGGGGCGTAATTCCATGTAGAACCGCCACTGCACCTGAAGCTTGTTGGTGTGAGGCTGATGAAATCATTTTAACGCTGTACATTTTTTTATCGCGAGATTAACGCGAGATTTTTTTTTTTCTTTGCAAACTGTGTAGTAGGCTAACGTTAGGGTTTGAATGAATAGTTAGCGCGATACGCCGAAATGGATGATAAAAAGCTTCTAAATGGAAAGATTACTTTTAAAAGTTGTGTTGTGCAAAAGAAGCAAGCTTCACTGTTGTCTGAAAATGTCAACAGGCAGCTGGCTGAAAACAAAGAAGTAGTAGGCTTACCTTTTATTGGTAACCTAACTGTTACGGTTCATTGTTTCTGAAATAAGAGGCCTGACTGCTATGTTCCCAGCAAACTTGAAAAAAAGAAAATATTAAGCCATGGTTTAACTGCACTATAAGCTGACTCCTTGTTTACCTGAAATGTGCACTTTATAATTTTATTTTGTACCGCCTGGTTTGGCAATGTTGGTTTTCAATAAAATAAAACATTTGCATAAAGCAAGCCAATCCACTTTTACATGTTGATAAGGGCATTAAAATAAAAATAAAATGATGGAAAAAATAAATAAATGAAGGAACATTTAGAATAGATAAAAATTTGCGATTAATCGCGATTCATTTTGAGTTAACTATGACATAAATTTGATTAATCGCGATTAAATATTTTAATCGTTTCACAGCACTACTAATTAGACTATTCAATTAATTCTAGTATGATATTGTTATGTTTTTTTTATGTTGCTTGAGGCATTGTGTTGCATTATGCGTAATGCTTAATAGTTATCGTTTAGTACACACAAACACACACACACACAAAACTGTATACAAATGTGATACTTTTTACAGTATGTAGTTTGTTAGTCACCTGAAGCTTGTTGGTCTGAGGCTGATGAAATTTGGCTGGAATTCTTCAAAGAAAAACGGCTCAAGCTAGATAGGTGATAAAAAAGGTCAAAAGGACAGAAAACAAGAGCTAAGTGACAAGGTCAATAATTTCACAGACACCAGCCAAAACTCGATAGGTGTAGGCAGCTATACCTCTTTTTTGATGAGTGAGGATCTGTTACGGAAGGCGTCGGAAGATGAAATCAAAAGATCAGCAGTAAACATGTCATTGGTACGGAACTGGGGGATGCCTGTTGAGCGAGGTGCACCTCTCTCAGTCAGTCAAGTACCTTGCTTTTTCACTTTGGTTTAATTCATGAGGTGGATTTACCTGAATGCTGTCACAAGGGCAGGGGCGGACTGGGGGAAAAAAGTGGCCCGGGAGTTACTGTCAGACCGGCCCACTTAATACACGGCGCGTTGCCCACTCAATACACGGCGCGTTGCCCACTCAATGCATCGCACGTATCCAGCAGTTGGTGGCCTACTTGGAAAAATACCCATACACTTAACATTATTTTGGATGATTACAAAGAAATTACATCATATATGTTTTTTTTTATGACATTTGGATCCACCAATTTGCCTGGATGGACACATGGAATGAAATGATACTGGCTATTGTAACACTCCAAGGTAGGTATAGTTTGCTAGATGAATATGCTTAACTCTGGGCTAGTATCAGATGGTTATATGTATAACTGCCGAGCCTTAAGGAATGAATGTCAGCAGAGAAAGACCACACAATAAAGAAACTGGAATCAGAGGGTATAATTTTTGATAATGATTAAGGTGACCCATTCATTAGGTACATTAAGCAAGACAATTGTATAATTTTGTTGTTAGCTGATTAACTCATACAGCAATACCTTTTTTGTCCACTAGATGGCAGCACACAACATAAATATTTCCCCTCTACCTACATAGCTAGAGTAGCTTAGCCTGACGTTGTCATACTCATAATTCTAGTCAGAATTTGAGTCTGATACTGCTCCATTGGGCTGTGATTATGGGGTGTGTTTCAACCGAACCAGGAAAAAAAATGCCTCTTCGCTCAATTGGATAGACCTACAACCAATCAGAGCTGATAATCATCAGCTGATAAATTAAACTTTTAACGAATCCCATAGGAAGGACGGCAAAAACATCTTTTCGATCGACAAATGCCTTGATCGCGTTTCACTGTTCCTCTTTCAAAATGAATGCGCTGTCAATGTCTTCTTAAACAGACTCAATGGCAGAATCTACACATCTCAGCTCTCCAGCGGCAGCCATGTTTGTTGAAAACGAATTCAACCCAAGCGCTCTTTGGTGACGTGGTTGATTACGTTACTGTTGATCATCTGTCCATCATCGTATAAAGCCCGCCCTGACAATTTGATTGGTACGAACAGCTCTGGTATGGGCATAGTTCCGCCCCAACGGAGCAATGCCAGACCGAACTTCCCGACCTCAAATGTTGTGGTCGGGGCTAAGTTCGGCTGGCACCCAGGCTAAGAGTAGCTAGGTGGAAAGCTATAGAAGAAAGTTGCTTCCAGGAGCCTTGATAAGCAAACATGATGTGGCTCTGTCATGGACAGAAAGTTCCGGCCTGCCAGACGTTCCGGATGACGCAATGGATGACGTTACGATCAGCTGTTTTGCTTTTTCACGTGAAACAGAAAGCTAAATTGTTACTACTTCTGTAAGATCCAGAGCAGAGATGGTTAAAGCTAGCTGTCTTTGAACATTATTTAGCACTACTTCAATTACTTTTAATATGCATTTGTACTGCTCAGCTAATAAGAAATGTCACAAAGTATCTCAAAACGGGCACGTAGCAAGTCCCCACCTCTAGTTAGCAGTAGCACCTAGCTATGAAGATTCTATATCATTCACGTGAAAAAGCAAAACAGCTGATCGTAACGTCATCCATTGCGTCATTCGGAACTTCTGGCAGGCCGGAACTTTCTGTCCATGACAGCTCCAGATTAAATGATCCCACTTTTTCATTATCCCTTTGTAGAAACCTGTTGAATGGACACATTTGGTCTAGGAAGTCCTAATTGTTTTGTTGTCAATTTATCTTCATTAGTACGGCGACTTTCAAAGAGCGAATCGAGTTGTTGCACTGAATGTTAGCCATCTTGACAGAATATGCCTTGACCGAAGCCGTAGGACGTTCTTATACACTTATACGTCCTATTACGTATGATGAAAGCATGGAGGGACGAGCCCTCCCGGAAGCCATAAAGAATGCACTGAGAGCCCTGTTTTGTGAAAAAAATTGATTTAACATGAGAGTCAATGAGAGAGATCTGGGGCGTTTTCCATTTTGCCCCAAAAAGGGGCGGGGCCATTTGAAGCACCACTTTTGCCTGACTGTTGGCTGATTCGACAATGACAGTCAAAGGCAGATCAGACGGTCTAGTGGTAGAATCCGACAGAAAAAAAATCTCCTTTTCCCGTATGCAGTGCGTCGCCCCAATCGCCTTTATGGACAAGCCGACCCTGGTATGAACTATATCGTAGAAATGAACCGAACAGAACATACAATGGGGTGTGAACATCAGTGGTATCAGCAGTGTTGCATGCTGGATGTGTGATTGTGTGTGTGTGTAGGCGTGTTGAAGGTGTCTGCGAGCGAGTGACGCAAGTGTTGAGTAGGCTAGAATGATTGACATTTAATAACACCTAAAACAAAGTTAGACTGACGGAAGAGATTAGATGAGTAAAGAAGATGGAAACCATGAGTGTGAATACAGATCGCGAGGAGTAGTGTAAATCTCAGTCAGTGATTATCACTGACTTTAGGTATTAGAGTAAATTTTACGTGTTCTGTGAAGCATTGAATATAATCGGGGTCGGCGATGTCAGAGGGAGGGCCGGGCCGGTTGGTGATCGGGATGGGCTGGTATTTTACCAGCCCAACCCCGTCGGCCTACCAGGGATTTCCCCGGTATCCCCTATGGCCGGTCCGCCCCTGCACAAGGGTCCGCAAAAAACGTAATCCAAAACGCAGTCGATAGACCACATCAAACTGTTCACAAACACAGAAAACACAGAGGCCTTTTCAAAGAAAGTTTTTAAAAAGTGTTGGCCCCATTATCATGTAGGCTACATTTGATATTATATTTGAATGATTCTTGTTTCATTTCACTTTGTTTACATGTGGTGACCATGTGCATGACATGACACTATTATTAGTTTTAGACATGATTTTTATTACACTCCCATACAAAACGCAACATATTGTTGTTTGCAGTGCACCACAAACTTGCAGCATATGTATATTGATTGATTTTATACTCTCTGTATCTTTTTTTTTATTAGCTGCATATTGTCTGAACTCTGTACTCTGTACTCCACCGACTGTGAGCCAAATTCCATACTTGGCCTTTAAAGTTGACACTGATTTTGACTGCGGGAGTACTTACTGCATTTTGAATCAGTGTTGCTTGTTGCTGGAACTCTGGGCTTTGTGAGTTGGTAAGAACAGGCTGAAATACTATGACAAGGACAACCTGGAGTACAATAACAGGAGCTGGTCGCGATGGTGGTCTAGTTGTAGTGGCAGTTGTAGTGGTTGTTGTAGTCGTTGTGGTAGGGGCTGGGGTAGTAGTTGTAGTTGTGGCAGGGGCTGGGACTGGGGTAGTTGCAGCTGTTGTGGTAGCGGCTGGGGTAGTTGTAGTAGCGGTCGTGGTAGGGGCTGGGGAAGTTGTAGTTGTTGTGGTAGGGGCTGGGGTAGTTGTAGTAGCGGTTGTGGTAGGGGCTGGGGAAGTTGCATCTGTTGTGGTAGGGGCTGGGGTAGTTGTAGTAGCTGTTGTGGTAGGGGCTGGGGTAGTAGCAGCTGATGTGGTAGGGGCTGGGGTAGTTGCAGCTGTTGTGGTAGGGGCTGGGGTATTGGTGGGAGCTGTTGTGGTAGATGTTGGAGCTGTTGTGGGTGCTGTTGTGGAAGGTTCTGCAGCTGTTGTGGAAGGTTCTGCAGCTGTTGTCTTAGTTGCAGCAGCTGTGGTGGTTGCAGCAACTGCTGTGGTAGTTTCTGGAGCTGTTGTGGGTGCTGTTATGGTAGTGGTGGGAGCTGTTGTGGTAGATGCTGGAGCTGTTGTGGTGGTTGCAGCAGCTGTTGGGGTAGTTTCTGGAGCTGTTGTGGGTGCTGTTGTTGTAGTGGTGGTAGCAGTTGTGGTAATTGCTGCAGCTGTTATGGGGGCTGTTGTGGCAGTTGCAGCAGCTGTGGTTGTTGTAGTCGCTGTTGTTGCTGTTGTGGGTGCTGTGGTGGCAGTGGCGGTTCTACATGGAATTACGCCCCGGGCGAAACCCCCTCTGAGCGCCCCCCCCCGCCGGGAAAAAAAGAATCTAATTTATTTTTTATTATAACAATATAAGTGAAAGACAAACTTAAATGTATCAATTGCACAAATCCTTCAATAGAAAATTTTACTAACACACTTAAGAGAATCAATGCACACATCATGTACATTAATGTTAGCTAACCAGCTCTCTGCAAGTTAGGTTAAGCACTCAACATGCATTATGGTATAGTTGAGTTAGCTAATCGTGGCTAACGGGATTTCGCTAACACTGGCTAGTATAGTTGTGTCAAAAGGAAATATATGGTCTAACCAGCTAGCTATCGACCTGTTCATTATTAAGATTATACTAGTACTCTGTATGCTGTTATATTCTGTTAGTTGTGGCTAGCGGGACTTCGCTAACACCTAGCCTAGTGTCAGATGAATGAACATGTTCATACCCTATGGTCAAATCAGCTAGCTAACGCTAGCTAGCAAACAATTCTGTTGGTGCTCAACATTAGCTGGTTGCCTTAATAGGAATTTAGGTTAAGTTACACTTGACTGAAAACACATTTTTACCTTGTCCACTTGAGCATCCTTCAATAGCTTTCTTGATAATGTAATAGACTACTCTGTAAAATATGTATTTAATTTCCCTCGGGATAAATAAAGTATCTATCTATCTACCTATACTCTGCTAACTACGTACTACCTTCACCAGTTGGATAAGTTGAAGCAGTCAGTGGTCTCCTTCCACCAATTCACCTTGCCCTTGCTGACCACATCATCGTTCTGTATTACCTATTTGTATTAGCCATTTCACACAATTCAGAAAAACGAAAACGTGCAGGAATTATAGGCCTGTAATTATAATGTTATGAATGTGCGTTATTGGGAAGAAAGTCGAGGTGTGACTGCTATACAGTGGATCCCCGCGCCCCCTCCCCTTCCCCCTTCTCACGCAGGATCTGTCCACGGCACCTTCTTAGCGAGCAGAGGCGCTTGCAGCTGCAGGGGGCGCCAATTTGCCAATTCCACACACAGTGATATGATAGATAATAGAAAACCGCTTCGCGGCCCAGATGATTTTTTTTTTAAGTGCTCTTGCCGCCCCCCACGTCTTATGAAAAAGTGCCGCCCCGGGCAGCTGCCCGGGTCGCCCGTGCCTAAAACCGCCCCTGTGTGGTGGTAGTTGTAGTTGCTGTTTTGGGTTCCACTGAAGTTGTTGTGATCTCTGAGGAATCAAGGGGGTAATTTCAGTAAATCTGTGCTGACAATGCCCTCCTTAAAACAAACACATGGTTGAATAGGGGTATGGAAATAATTGCTTGCTTACCTTCAAATATTCCTGAACCTTCCTCTACCATTTCCCGTCAGGCTCTTTTCAGTTAAGGCCCTTTTAAAGCTTCAGTCTTCTTCCTTGGGAGGGGCAGCAATCCATGTTTGGTGCCAGAATTGTCCTTTGGATTAACCAACAAGAATTCGGGATCCTCTTCAAACAGGCCATTATCTGCTTGAGCATTGGCCTTGGAGTCAAAACTGGTCTGAGAGTTGCTTTCTAGGTCGCTGTTGAACTCAATGACATCGACTTGTCTTGGGAAACCCTTGGTGGAAAGGCACAATAGCAGAGCAAGAAGACCTGTGCAGGAGAGAGGTAATGGGAAGAAGCAATTGGTTGGAAATATTGCTTATTTATGAGACCAAGCAACTACATTTTTTAAAATTAGGATCAAATGGTGCCCTTTCCCCTGGTGTTGATGCAAGAGTTCTAGATTGGGCAGAGCCAAGTTTGAATCAGCTGATTCCTTGAGCCTTTCTTTACATTTTTGTCAATTGTCAGAACAAGAGAGCAATTTATAGTTTATAGGAGCTGCCATATAAAACTAGCCAGACAAATCACCTAATTTGTTTTTTCTGTGCCAAATTTCAGATGCTTCTAGCCAGAACAGTAAAACCTCAAACACTGAACACATTAACCACATTTGATACATCAAAACACTAAGATTTGCCCAGCACTGCAACACTAGACAGATACCCAGTGTCAACACTGACACAAACATTTGTTATTATGCTCATCAAAACTACACAAAAATGTCACAAATATCACTTTTCTATTTGTACAGAAGACATACAGAAAAAGCGTTTAGCACTTATATGGCCTTTGGGGGAACAAAACATGCAATGAACCCATGTACACATAATTCATTTAAGACCAATAGTGAGTACTTGACCAGATTTGAGTTAGTGAAAAAGAGGACACTTCGTCGCGGGGGAGGGAGCGGGGTAGTGTATACTGGATCTGGCCCGCAGGGCATACAGATGACATCTATTTCACATGCAGATGACCCCGCCCCCTCCCCCTTGACGAAGTTTTGACATGCAGATGTCATGTGCTGTTGTAAACCATGCAACTATTGGAAGTGGCAAGGTGCTCAGTGTTGCCAGATTGGAAGTGGCGTATCGCACCAAATGCTCAGAATAATCATATTTGGAGGATAATTATCGTGCATCTGGCAACACTGAGGGGGCGGTCGACCAATGACAGTTCTCTCTACAGTCAGAGCTTGCGCAAGAAGGTGGAATGTAAAAGGGAGATACCCCTTCCAAAACTTGTAAGGGCGTAAAAAGTAGTTTGTGAAACACAGAGAAACACAAATATCCGACAAGGCAAAATCCCGGACGATTTTGGAATCCCTGCTGGACACATTTTTTAGGTCCCGAAAAGAGGACATGTTCGAGTAAAAGAGGACGTCTGGTCACCCTAAGTTAATACTCCACGTACAGTTATATGTCTCAAAACCTAAATCTTTTGACAGTTAAAACCTGAACCGTTTGCAATTAAATGGGCCATGTGTCACGTTTACACTCAGGGACGTGCACAGGGGGGGGGGGGGGGGGCTAAGGTTGCCCGGGCAACTGCCCGTCTGCCCTCCTCGACTCAAGCTGTAAAATAGTATAACGGCTGCAGAATTTCATGTACGCCTAGATAAGAAAATCGCCACCCAAAACATTACATAAAGTAGCCTATGGGCAACGAAAGTGGAAGTGAGTAGGGGGAGGGTTAAGTAGCTAGTTTGGGAAAGCCCCCTACTCTGTTTACTGTACCTGCGGTGCTGCACGCGACCGGCACCTGAGAGCCTGTATTTTTGCCTCGAGAGACTGTCACGGTTGTCTTGTGTGACTTAATCGATGCGCAACTGCTTTGACGTAGTAAGAAAAGGTGAGTTTTAAGTTTTAGAAATGAATAACAAACAAACAATCATCATCAAGTTATATGAAATGAATTAAAATCTTCATAAATCCAGGCTCAGTTTGCCATGTTTAGCCTAAGAATCAGGCAGCTAGCTTGCCTACCAGACAACCAGCCCGTTATCACATGCTAATTTTTTGGTAGGAATACTAAACTACATGTCTGCTGATGGTTAGTTGCTAACATTTCGTTTTAACAAGAAGAATAAATGATGGAAGTAATAAATCACATGAATTATTTCATTCAAAATGGTTTAAATGCCTAAATCCTATCACTGTTCTGGGTGTTGTTTAGTGTAGAGTGCGGTAGAAGCTAGAATGTCTACGGAAAAGAGAAGTATTCAGGAGAGAGAGAAGCAGCTAAAGGAGGCAGCAAAGGGGAGCACATCTTTGCAGAGTTGGTTACAAAGAAGCAAAGCAGCAGGTGAGACAGAGAAATTGCATTGTGATAAAGATGACAATGTGTAGGCTAATTAATTCATGTGAAACAGGCTCATATTTTCAGACTCATATTTTTAGCCTACTAATGGCAATTTATTATAATTACATTACATTTAAAATGAGGAGCAACCACAAGCCTCCAGACCAGAGGATAATGTGGACCAGGAGACACATAGGACAGGTAGGCCTAAGTGCTGATCACCAAATATGAGATGAAAGGACCATGCTAGAGAGTACAGGGATAAAGAGCTGCATGCTAAATCATTTTAATCTTAAAAAGTATAGGCTATTTTAGAGATTCTTTCAACGATCTTGCCTGGGCAGAACACAAATAACATACCACTGCTTCTAGTGGACCTTACTATAGTAATTTTGGCAATACTCTACAACGTTATGGTCATGCCAATAAAGCTTCTTTTGAATTTTAGTAATGATAATGGTAACAACAATAATATATAATTGGACAGATGATGAGCCAAGTACATCAACTGCAGACAAAGACAAAGAGCCAGACCCAGATGAGAACAGAACAGACTTGGAAAACAGCGAAAGACAGACGAAACCGAAAGTCAGGACAGGATGCCAACAAGGGTGGATATTGAGATGGAGAGTGAGGCAGAATCAATGGATACAGATTTAGATTTTTTGCTGAGATTGAGTAATCCAACAGATCCAGCTCATGTACAGAGCAATAATCTTAAATACAATCAGGCCTTTATCAAATTTTCACATTCAGTCGCGCCTTGCCGTCCTATTGTGAAGTCCTCAAAAATGCTTTTCAAGCCCACTGAATTGCTGTATTTGAGTGTTTCATTTATTACTATTAATAAAGACCCTGTTCTTCTCAGTTCTCCATAAAATTCAAGTGATTTATTTATTTTTGCTGGGAGGGGGGCTTGCCCTTTTCTCAGGTCAGAGCAATGGCCGTTCAAAATTCCTGTGCACGTCCCTGTTTACACTGAACCCTGCACCTGTCACGCCCCCTCCGCCCACGACATTCCTAGCTGCACCTCGTTCGTTGTCACCTGCATTCTAATTACACACACCTGGCACTCACATATTTAAGCTTCTCACTCCCCACACTCCGGTGTCTGGTCTCACATCACGATTAGGAATTCACGCACGACGACACAAGCTCCAGATTCCCATATTCACTTTGCACGCAAGTAAACGATCATAGCCATAGTTTGTTCCACACCCCCGAGCAGTTTAGTTTCTGTAGTCCACGACGGAAAGTCTGTTTTGTTCATAGTCTAGTTATAGTTTTTGCTCGAGTTACCTCCGGAGAGTTTTTCTTATTAGAGAGCAGTGGCGTTTCTACATTAGGGGCACGTGGGGCACTGCCCCACCAGATCCAGATGGCGCTGTTGTGCAGAAAGCTCAATACATCTGTGCTTTGTGGCAAAATATATAATATGCAAAGTAGCGTGAATGTGTGTGTGAATAAACTTGACTCACAAGCATTATAGTCCTGTTTTGGAGTGATTTGATTTGTGTGTGTTTCTGTCTGTGTGCTTGCTCTGTGAAATGCTGCTCTCCGCTGTCCCTCTCTGCTCTGTGGGGCAGCGGCGTAAGCTTAAGACTGTTGTCATGGAAACACCAATGAGCGTTAACCAAACAGGCCAAAGTTTACATTGGGAGATGGGGCACTTTCAGATGTGCCCCACGAAATCTGCCTAGCAACTCGACTCGAATATTGCAAAAACCGCGAGAGCTGTACCCCGTGACCAAGAGAAAAAAAAATACAGTCAGATCATAATCAGACAGTTAGCTTTTGCTAGTTTTCGAGTATTTTGGAAGTGTTTTAAAGTAACAGTATGTAGCAATTGTACTTCAGGGTTAGGGTAAGGATTAGCAATTTTACCTTAAAATAACAGCTTAAAAAAATTGGGGCGCTACTATAACGTATAATATCAAATCAAATCAAATCAAACTTTATTTGTACGGCGCATTTCATACAAGGAAGTAACACAATGCGCCTCACAGTAGGAAAGAAAAGGGGGGGGGGGGGGGGGGTTACAAACACTTGTAAAAAAAAAAAATGGAGAATGGCCTCTGTGCCATTGCCATACCAGGGTCCGTAGGCATATTACTGCGCTATGTAGGATTCTGGAAGCCGCCCGGGTACTAATCTCTGCCGGACTAGTAAGTAACTTATTTGCCGTCTTGCTTTGTCTTGTGTTGCACTTGCTTGATGTTTGACTGTGTTAGGAAAGTTGTTGACTCACAACAGAGTGTCAAAGTAATCAAATTTCAACCGGTTTCGCTAGGTTTAGCGGCTAGCATCTCGTTAGCGATTAGCAATTCCTACTTTGTGCTGCTTTAATTCAGCCTACAATGAATAATGTAGAATATTTGTTGAGGGTGCAATTTAGTACATTGTCGTTGGAAGAGAAATTTGAAATTAAACGTTTGGGGCCACACAGACCAGACTCCTTTTTCCTGCTACAGCCTGGTGAGAAAGCGACTCGAACTTTCAAGACGGAATGGTATGACAGAAAGACATGGCTAACTGCCAGTACATCAAAACGAGCACTGTTTGTGAAGTGAAGTTTGTGAAGTCAATCCCGGAGGCCCAACTCGCCTGTGCTATCAAGCTCTGGCCCACAGCTCTTATCAACGAGGGGAAGCTACAAACTGAACTGGCTCTTCTATACGGACACACTGAGCAGCACACAGGAAAATCAGCACTGTCGCTGTTCCAGGCCATTCACGAAAACAACCTGCAAGAGGCCTTGTCTGAAACCTGCACTCTGCTCAGCATCATCATCACAACCCCCATGACGTCTGCAGAGTCTGAGAGGAACTTTTCAATGTTGAAAAGGATTAAGACATTCACAAGAAACACGATAGGACAGCAGAGACTGAACGCCCTCTCCATGCTTTCCATTGAAAACCCGTTCGCTCATGGACTGGTGGATTTTAACAGCAAAGTCATCGAGAGGTTTTCTCAAGCAAAGAACCGCCAACTTCCTATTTAAGTGATCTGCATTGGTGAGTCAAACCTTTTTTCTTTTTTTTGGAGCTGATGGATGTATCAATGCAATCTGCAAGGACATCGTCTTTTTACAAAGTTTTGTTCATTTAGCAGCATGTTTTGTTGCTGTTATTTGTTTCAGTTGAAGCGCTGAAGCATGTGAAATTTATTTGAAATAGGATTTCTGCTACCTGCTGGCACCCTCAAAATGCAGCCCACAGCATATCTTACTGGTCTATATAGGCCTACTACTTATAATAATCAGCTACCTCTATTTTTGTGACGGTGACTTTAGGTCATACAAAATTGCCCCACCAGAAATTTCAGGCTAAAATCGCCACTGTTAGAGAGTAATCTTTTGTGTTTCGTAGTCACGTCAGGATATCTTCTGAGCGTTCTCCCTGTTTTTGCCTTTTTGTTCCTGTTTTTTCCCCTGTCCCTTGCTGTGACTGACGAAATATACTGTGCATTGACCTACAAGTCCGTGTGTCGTCTATGTCCGTGACAACATGACTCCAGAAACATTCAGATGACATTATCCTTGTTCAAACTCAGTGTTCATTATCAGGTTTTGTCTTTCAGCGATCCATGTAATCCACAGCAGTGTAAAACACACATAGCGGACTCAATGAAGTGGTTTGGCCACATTTTAAAATAATGCTGTGGAAGCTCAATGCTATGCTAGATGTGTAGAAAGATTTGTGAAATCTACTTGTATTGTTTGTTATTACTTGAACACCATGAGAGATGAAGCAGAGCAAGGAAAAAAACCTTGTGCATTTCTTATCCCCTTGAGTCGATATTAACACCACTCTTTTAGACATAACATATCAATTGGCAAAATATGGGTCAATTAGTTAAAAAGTGGAAGTAAAAATGTAAAAAAAAGAAAATGTTTAAATCAAGATTTAATAATACAAGACACATTCAACCAAATGGTTTAGAAGTTAATGCTGCAATGTGGAGTGTGATGTTTGTGTTTCCATGAATAGAGATTTTACACTGGGGTAGCTGTATTCTTTTAGGAACAGGAAACAATTTCTTAAAAAAAAAAAAAAAAAATCAGAATGAAAATAGATCCCTGATCCTAAATAAACATAAATAAATATCACGGACCTGTGGACAGCAGATGAATGGACATGTCTATCAGTTTATCTGAAATGAGAAAGAGATGGATATAACATAACATAACATAACAATCGGTTAACTGCATTCATATAATATACATTACAATGATAAATTAAGGTGCCAGCACCACTATGACTGCTTTTTCTGGCAAAAAGAGGAACTTCCAGTATCAGCCAATTTGAGTTATAGTGCCATGGAAATTTCTACAAATGTATGATTAATACACAGTAGTTGAGTAAACGTCTCGGTTACTTACGTAACCTCGGTTCCTTAAACAGGAACCAGATATAACAGTATGGTACATGA
Source organism: Clupea harengus (assembly GCF_900700415.2). Classification (NCBI taxonomy): domain Eukaryota; kingdom Metazoa; phylum Chordata; class Actinopteri; order Clupeiformes; family Clupeidae; genus Clupea; species Clupea harengus. The sequence continues at coordinate 17,237,723 of NC_045169.1, forward strand.
CACTAGTCATGGGCCTAAATCGAAGCATTTATCCATTCACGCCTGAAAGGCCGCGAGATCTGTCAGCGCGCACTCCTGAGCCCGCCCCCTCAGGAGTCTATATCTTGAATCGCACACCGGATCTCTGTCTTGGAATGAAAACTGAGCAAGAATATCAAACCAAGGAAACACTGTACACGCCAAGTTTGTTATATCTGGTTCCTGCTTAAGGAACCGAGGTTACGTAAGTAACCGAGACGTTCCTTATCGCAGCTCACTGCGATATAACAGTGTGGGACCCTATACATTCCCGCGTGATAATACAGTGGCAGCCAATCACACACACCAGCTTTAAAGAAGCCTTTGCCCTCATAGAGGTTCATACGGCCGCTGGCGGTGAACATTTTAACAGGGCAACCTTTATCATAGGCGACAGGGATCCGTGATCCCGCGCCCGTAGGAAAAACCCTGGGATGTTTCATGTGCAACATAACATGTAGACACTAATGAACACACTTATCATATGTATCGTTCTCAGGCCAGGGGATTCAGAAATCGCTTGCCTGCAGAACACCATGAAGAAAACTAGGTTCAGCCACATCTAACATATAGAATCTGATGAAAGTGTGGCGAGAACTCCAGCTTGCAGCTTTGCAAATATCTTCCACTGAGACGCCCTTTAGTAAGGCCCAGGAAGACGAGACCCCCCGCGTAGAGTGCGCATGCAACTTCTCCGGGGAATCCAAAGACAAGCTCTTATAAGACAACACGATAGCCTCTACTATCCAACGGGAGAGGCTCGGTTTTGATAGAGGTCTGCCTTTTGCACGTGCATCTGACTGTCTGAAAGCTCTAGTGCGCTCCACGTAACAGCCACGGACAGAGCTTATTCAAACGTTCCTCCTCTGCAGACGCAAAAGGAGGAGGCGAGAAAACTGCTAATTCAATCACCTGATTGCGGAATGGGGTTACCATCACTTTAGGTGTGTAAGCAGCATTAGGTCGCATAACCACTCTGTCACCAGCGATCGAGAACTGAAGGCACGATGGGCTGACTGACAGGGCTTGCATGTCACCAACGCGCTTTGCTGACGTTAACGCCAGTAGCAGCGCGGTCTTTAAAGAGACAAACTATATGTCCACCGTCTCCAGGGGCTCGAACGGCGGCCCTGTGAGAGCACGTAACACCACCAGCAGATCCCAAGAGGGTATGAGGTGTCTCTCTGGCACCCTGAGCCATCTCACCCCTGCCATAAAGCATGGCGCTAGCGGGTGACTGCCAGGAGAACTGCCATTAATGCCTGCGTGGCAGGCTGAAATGGCAGCCAGGTACACTTTGAGAGTGGAAGCCGCCTTCCCCTCATCAAACAACTGCTGTAGGAATTCTAGTATAACGCCCAGCGCGCAGTTAATGGGGTCATGCTGCCGCGCAGCGCACCATCGTTCAAAACTGCGCCACTTCAGCGTGTACAGAGCCCGTGTCGACACCGCTCGGGCACTCTCTATTGTAGCCACCACCGCATCCGACAAGCCTGACGCTATGAGCCTGCACCTCTCAGGTGCCAGGCTCTGAGACGCCACCTCTCCGGATGGGGGTGCCACACTGTCCTGTGCGCCTGCGTTAGGAGGTCTCTCCGCAGAGGCAGCTCCCAGGGCTGTTGCACTGACATATTGAATAAATCTATATCAATCAATCAATATCAATTCTCTGCCCTCGTCCGCTACCCTGCACAGCACCTGCTGGAGGAGCGGAATCGGGGAAAGCATATAGGCGTAGACCTGGCCACTGGTGGTCCAGCGCGTCTCTGCCTAGTGGGGGGTTGTCGCCCCCTAGCGAGAACCAGAGCGGGCAGCAGGTATTCTGTCTGTTCGCAAACAGGTCCACCTGCGCCCCGAACAAACGCACCCAGATCTGGTCTATCACCTGAGGGTGTAGACACCAATGTGCTGCTCGAGGGTTGCCCCTTGATAACAGGTCCGCACCGTAGGTGAGGTGACCTGGAATATGAACTGCCCTGAGGGAAAGGACGTGACTCGCTGCCCACAGGAGCAGGTGGGTCGCCCAATGGAGCACTCTGAGATTCTTTTGAATGAAGAGTGCATTATAATATATAATAATATAATAAATAATACATTATTTATTTATTATTATTATTAGCAGTGACTGGGAGTGCACTCCGCCTTGACGGTTTATATACGCCAAGGCTGCAGTGTTGTCCGTCCTCACTAACACATGCTGACCACTCAGTCTGGGCAGAAAGTGTCGTAGAGCCAGGACTACTGTCCGCAGTTCTAACACATTTATATGAGACGCGGCCTCTGTCACAGACCAGAGACCGTTCACGCCTCTCCCCCCGCAGACTGCACCCCACCCCTTGGTGGAGGCGTCTGTGTTCACTACTACGCGACGCAACACTATGCCCATAGTGCCCGACGCAGCGAGAAACCAGGGGGTTCTCCAGATTGCCAGGGCCTTCCTGCATCTGGAGGACACCGTTACTCTGCGGTGGCTGTCTGTGACTGCGTTGAGCCTCAGAGACAAGTACCACATCTGGAACGGCCGCATACGCAACATCCCTAGCGGGAGCGCGATAGCGGCTGACGCCATCATTCCCAACAGGCGTTGGCAGCACAGCGACGAGACTGACTGTCCTTAAACCCTATATTCTCTAAACAGTGCAAGTCAGTCTTCCACCAGGGTGTGTTTTATTGTGTCATTCATTAGAAACAAATTATGTAAATGAATGGGTTTGGGTGTCTTCTGCCGTCAGGAATTACTCCCCACCTTTCTGCCGTCACTGTGCTTTAGCCCCAGTGATTGTCCAGTGCTGCTATTCTTGAGACTTAATAAAAGCCTGTCCAGCAACACACACACACACACACACATACACACACACACACACACACACACACACACACACACACACACACACACACACACACACACACACACACACACACACACACACAAAACACCCTAACTACATTCCTTCTGTCAAAAGTATCCGATATTGCAGTACTGCTATTCTTGAGACTTAATGAAAGCCTGTTCAGCATCATTTTTTCTGAAAGAAAAAAACCCCATTTGGTCCAAAAACATGTAATGTTGACATATTTTTATAGATTGCAGTATGTTGCACTGTGTGCATTGCAGAAAGTTGGCCGGTCAGAAAATGGCCATCCTTGGAAGAAAAGCTATGTACTCAAATTCCTCTAATACAATGTATAGAACAAAACGGTAGCCTCAGTCCTAAGACATACATAGACTGGGTACATATAGGATAAGCGACTAGGTAATGAGTGAGTTAAGTGGCTCCTGGAGTAGGTCTCTCTTCTCGTTCATTACCAGTGTAGTCTGGTCAGACAATAATGAAGAACCCCTTGCTTAAAAGTTGTGTTGCTGCCCATGGGTAAAAAACAATGTACGAGAAATAGTGGACTTTTTCTTTTCTTCCCAGAGACCGTGGAAAAATTGGCATGCCATCTTACACTACACTGTCAGACTTCTCATTTTTGTTCACTTTAAAGACACATTGGTGTTTTTTTTTGTCCTAAACGGTTCATGAAATTGCCAAAAGTAAGCACAGCTTAAAATTGTGATCATGTGTAAAATGTGACCTGTTTTAGAGGTTTAGATTTGAGACTTACACAAGACAATTCTATATTTAGATTTAACGAGACCAGATCAAGTTAACCCCCTCAAAAGTCCTCCATCTACTTTTCAGAATTCTTAGTTTCACCCATGCATGACATATGATGATATGATGATAGTGACAGTATATCTGTACGAAAAAAGCTAGTTGGCTATCATCACACTGAATCTGATCAAAAAGAGGAATACTCACAGGATGGTATAGCGATATGTAAAATAAAGTTGAAATCCTCCTCTTCTGATGTGTGCGTGTGAAGGCTTTTGAAGACCCAACTCTTCAGAGAGCACCTCCCTTCCTAATCTGGCACTTTGACTAGTGCTTAACTTGCTGTTACATTCCTGCACTTCTTTTTCTTTTCTATTTCGTTTTTCTTATTTCTTATGTAAAGTAGTATTTATTGTTACACCAGGGTTCTAATGCTCGTAGCTTGACTGTTCTCTCCCTTGTACGTCGCTTTGGACAAAAGCGTCTGCTAACTGACTACATGTAAATGTAAATGTAAAGGAGCGAGTGAGCTATGCTTAAAGCTTTTAAACAGGTAAAGTACCCTCACAGGAATGTTGCAAGTCAAGTGTGTCCAAAACCAGTGAGTGTGACATTTATCTTATGTGTGCTTGCTGTCCACAGGGAGAGAAATTATCAGTAATCATTAGTTTTCCCTAATTTAAATCCCAATCAATAGTTTCTCTGGTAACATTTTACTTGAGCCATCATGGCATATTAATACTTTTGAAAAGAATGCTTCAAACCTGCCTTTGCTGTTCATTTTTCTATTTGGGTTGTTTGGTCTGTCATCACCCACCCTCTCTCGCCTGGTCATCCACCCAGCCTTGTTCCCTACGTAATTCATTCATTCATTCAATTAGTGTATCAAAAGAAAACCTCTCAGAACAGGTGACACCTTTAGAAGTGTGTGTCAGTGTGTGTGACATTTGTCTTATGTGTGCTTGCGGTCCACAGGGAGAGAAATGATCAGTAATCAGTAGCTTTCCCTTTTTTAAATCCCAATCAATGGTTTCTCACAGTAACCCTTCTTCTACCCATCTTAACACTACGACAGCCCAACTCAGTAATTACATTTTCACTCTGTGAACTCTGTATGAGTGTTCCTGAGCCTGAAATATATACAACAGACACACACACACACTTAGGCACATCCACACAGCCTAACCACATTCTTACTGTCAAAAGCATCCGATATCGCAGTGCTGCTATTCTTGAAAGCCTGTTCAGCAAAAATGTTCTAAAAGGAAAAAAACCCGTTTGGTCCAAAACATGTAATGTTAACATATTTATATAGATTGCAGTATGTTGCACTGTGTGCATTGCAGAGAGTAAGCTGGTCAGAAAATGGCCATCCTTGTAAGAAAAGCTATGTACTCTTTAGGGTCATACGCCTGTCCTTTAATGCAATGTATAGAACAAAACGGTAGCCTCAATCCTAAGACTTTTATAGACTGGGTACTATACAGGGTACAGGATAAGCGACTAGGTAATGAGTGAGTTAAGTGGCTCATATAGGATAAGCGACTAGGTAACGATTTACTCTTTAACAGTTCACTTAAACATTTGATTATGAGTGTTAGACGTGTTGTGGCAGATAATATATCTTCATCATGACAATTTAGGTCAAAGGTTGCCATGGAGACATCTCAACCCTCTTTAACGTTCCTTATATTCAATAACAGGTTAACATAATATTAAGGTGATGATACATACGGCAACTTTTTGATCAATTTTGCCGGGCATTGCTGAGCGATGTTGTTCAGGTACGTTCCCACTGATATTGGGCAACAAATGAGAGAACTGGAGGACTTAAATCGCCAGTGGGCAACTTGTTGCGATCATTTAATTAGAACACTTGGAACTTGTCAGTGATATTCATAAAGTGGCCAAAGTATCACCAAATTATCAGCTTACAATGTAAAAAATGACCTGCTGGAATTACAAAAAAAAACAGTAATGCAATATTATTACACGCAATTTTATTGAGCAAATTCACAATTAACATTTTTTTCAGGGCTTACCTTCAAAGAAATCATCTAAATTTAGAAACAATGTTAATTTTCCATTTTTTTCTCGTGACAGGGAAGATACACACATAAGCACTAAATGCCTAAAGTGCTATTTATGGTCGGCTTTTACACAGGCATGCAAGACACGCAAGAGCCCCTTGCGTAGTTATGTACCCCCTCTTGCGTGCTTCTGTGCGTCTCCCAATTTTTTTAACTTTCCGACAAAAGCTACGCAAGCCGCACACAGCCCGCAAGGCTGTGATTGGTATGAATCCATTAAATGCCACTTACCTTGTGGGCAGTAGCATGCTAACATTACAAAGCTGGTTCAGACACCTCGCAAGTCCCCTCAGATGTATTTTTCAGTTATAATAACGGGGTTTTTGCATTGCACAGTGTATATTTCTTGGTAACTTAAAAAAATCTAAGCAAAAGAAAGTCAAACAAACAAGTTTTCCATGCAGTCACGCAGTTGCAGAAGTATAAAAATGCCTTAACTGTGACAATTTCAAGTGCGCTGAGCAATGTTACTCCATTTCCAAAAACTTACCTTAGATTTGGCAATGGGATTCTCTACATTGGTAATCCTGACCATACTCTAAAAAAGAACACCTACACAGCTGTCACCTTATTACTTGCATGACCTGTTCTACAATGCACACATCTTGAAAACCCAGACTAAACAGTAAAGAGAAAAATTAAACCTAAGAACAAAATAGTGGCATTGACCCATAATCTCTATTTCTAATTATATTATACTATTACATCATCATTATTATTATTATTTATAATATTATTTCATGATCTCTTGATATACTTCTATGTCTAAAGCATTCAAGTGTGTTTAGTGTTTTGAAAATCACTTGTGTGTATTGTTTTGCAAAAAGTGTGATGTTGACATGTGCTTATAGCAGTGCTATAAAGGTTAAAGGTTTTGATAATTGTGTAATACTTTTGATTTTAGTGTTTATCCAATCGTAAAAAACTGTAATAACAAATTGAAATGAATGGATTGTTTTAGACACAGAGCAATCATTCTGTAAAAACCTTTGACCCAATTTTCACATCGCACGCTTGAACGTTGACATTCCCTGACGGTTGAAGGAGTAGGCGAGCTACTGCACGGTAGTTTCAAGTTAACATCAACAATGCATCATTTTTTTGCTACCAAAATGTCCACGTTTGGAAGAATCATTGAGAAACGAGAGTAATGTAGAAGAAGAAGAAATGCCAGGGGTATCTGATATGGATTTTGAAGAAGAGGAACGTCGTGGTCAAGGAGGTCAACCCTCCAACGCTACTGAGGGTGCTAACCATGGTGCCAGCAGCATCGGTGACAAAAGCATGAACGCCCAGGTTTGTCTGAGTAGACCAATAGCCTACTCCAGAAATATCCACCACGCATGTTTGAAGGCCAACAAAGGTTCTAGGTGATTATTGATGATTGTGAACTGAAATAGTATATACTTTTTGAATGCATTTCTAACTCTTTGACTTTTTTAGTTAATTATATCTGCTATTCTAGTTTGCCCTGTTTAGTTTTAAGTTAATTTAACTATTTGAGTTTAGTCTCAGTTTAGTTTAATTTCACTCTGTCTGACATGGTAGTGGTGACCTGGTGGTCACCTGGTGCCCAACTTTAAACCCCATTGAAGTCAATGCAATATTTGGGATTGCGCAATCTATAACATGCTGCATGCATTTAGTGTGTGACCGTCACAAATGAATGCGGCTATATGCGCGTCCGTCTGAAGCAGCCTAATGATAATACAATCGATTTGTATCGCTTTTCATGGACCCCAAAGACGCTTTTGAGAAGAAATATGTGAACAGATGAAAGACGATATGGTGGGGAGGTGTTGTAGTAGAGAACCATGTGACACATAGACTATCACCCTCATTTCATAGCACCCTCAGTAAAACGCAGAGCTCCCCTATAGCGCCGCCACTGGCCTTATCCACAGTCACATGCAAACAGAAAACACACAAGACAGAAGCATTACATCATTGGAGAGTTGGCAACAAGGTGATGGTACAATGCCACGGTTCCAAGACAAAAGAAAACGACAAACAAAGAAAATGAAAACCCAGCTCAACAGAAATAAGTCAGACAGGCATGTACAGTACAACAGTTCGGTCAAGATAATGAGCATGCTAGGTCATACAACCGTTGTCAGGCCATACAAAACAGCAGCACCTTTGTGATCAGGCCCTTCAGCACGGTCACAGAGTCTCACTGGGCTAAGCAGGAGAGGCTGAACATGCAGGAACAAGGACATACCCAAGGCGAGCGGCAGAAGGAAGGCTATGAATACAGGGCCGGCTAGACAGGAAGCCACATCAACAGGAGAAGGGGTGTGGTTACGGACACCGTCACGAACGCACACACTGTTCAGTCCTTTTATCTCCACCTGGGTGGCGGCCTCCAATGACTAGGCTTGACGAAATTTGGGCTGATTGACAGTAAGAGCAGGAAGTGTAGGTGTAACGGCACTACCCTACCACATCAGCAAGAATAACCTCGCTCGACTAAAAGTCCTTTTGTGTCATCCCAACTCCGCAAGGATGTCAGTTTTACACAGGGTCGAACAAGCACAAGCCCCCCCCCCCTCCTCCCCCTCCACAGTGACGACTCTCTCCATCCTTGAGAGAGACGTCAACAGACTTTTTAAGAGACAGAACCCCCGCAAAGCAGCCGGGCCAGACTCTGTCTCTCCATCAATCCTGAAGCACTGTGCTGATCAGCTGTCTACGGTGTTCACAGACATTTTTAACACCTCACTTGAGATATGCCACGTACCAGCCTGCTTCAAGACCTCCACCATCATCCCCGTCCCCAAAAAAACAAAAGTCACTGGACTCAACGACTACAGACCCGTCGCCCTGACCTCTGTGGTTATGAAGGCATTTGAGCGTCTGGTGCTGGTTCACCTCAAAGCCATCACTGACCCTCTACTGGACCCCCTGCAGTTTGCCTACAGAGCCAACAGGTCTGTAGACGATGCAGTTAACATGGCCCTTCACTTCATCCTCCAGCACCTGGACTCCTCAGGAACCTACGCCAGGATCCTGTTTGTTGACTTCAGCTCTGCCTTCAGCACAATCATTCCGACTCTGCTTCAGGACAAGCTCTCCCAGCTGAGCGTGCCTGACTCCACCTGCAGGTGGATCACAGACTTCCTGTCTGACAGGAGGCAACGCGTGAGGCTGGGGAAGCATGTCTCTGACTCCAGGACTATAAGCACCGGTTCCCCTCAGGGCTGCGTTCTTTCCCCTCTACTCTTCTCCCCGTATACCAACAGCTGCACCTCCAGTCACCAGTCCGTCAAACTCCTTAAGTTCGCGGACGACACCACCCTCATTGGGCTCATCTCTGGGGGGGATGAGTCCGCTTACAGGTGGGAGATTGACCATCTGGTGACCTGGTGTGGGCAGAACAACCTGGAGCTAAATGCTCTGAAGACAGTGGAGATGGTCGTAGACTTCAGAAGGAACCCAGCCCCACCCACCCCCATCACCCTGAGTGACTCCCCAGTCGACACTGCGGAGTCCTTCCGCTTACTGGGCACCATCATCTCCCAGGACCTCAAGTGGGGGCTGAACATCAGCTCCCTCAACAAAAGAGCTCAACAGAGGATGTACTTTCTGCGGCAGCTGAAGAAGTTCAACCTGCCAAAGACAATGATGGTGCACTTCTACACCTGCATCATCGAGTCCATCCTCACCTCCTCCATCACCGTCTGGTACGCTGCTGCCACTGCCAATGACAAAGGCAGACTGCAGCGTATCATCTGTTCCGCCGAGAAGGTGATTGGCTGCAATCTGCCATCTCTACAGGACCTGTTCGCCTCTAGGACCCTGAGGCGGGCAGGTGAGATTGTGGCCGATCCCTCACACCCGGGTCACAAACTCTTCGAGGTCCTTCCCTCCGGCAGGAGGCTGTGGTCCATCAGGACCAAAACCTCACGCCACAAAACCAGCTTCTTCCCGGCTGCCGTTGGCCTTAGTAACAGGGCTACCTGACGAGGACTCTCATCCCGCCCCCACACCTCAAGCCTGTGTTATGTTAACACACACTACATTGCACACTGCACATTGCACATCCACTTTTGCACTCCTGCCCTGCTTTTTGTATTGTAGTACTTATTGTGTTTGTGTAGTACTTACTGTGTTTTTATGTTTTATGTTATGTGTAGTACTTACTGTGTTTGTATGTTTTTATGTTTACTGTATGCACCTATACATCAGAAAAAATTCCAGGTAGGTGTAAACCTACTTGGTAATAAATACTATTCTGATTCTGATTCTGATTCTGGTTAGTAGTTGTAGGGCACCTCCTAGAGAACACTTGGTGAAATAAGTTCCTTACAAGCAACCCCACGTAGACAGAAGCTCATTAGTTTAACCTAAAATAAGGGTACCAGGTGTCATTTAGGCATCTGTTTTTGCTCTTACACACTGACCAACATGTGGAGCCAATGTGCATAAATACTCCAACCAATGATATTTCTGCTTGTAAAGTATTTCATACAGAGAGTCACAAGCACAGTGCCAATATAAAGTCATCTTAAATACATATATTCATATTGAGTTAAACTATATATATTTTTAATACATATGTAAGAAATAAGAAAGTACACGTGTTTAACAGTGATGGATATCAAATGAAGTTGACATGACTGCTAAGACAGGGCTTTTCCCCAGAGGCAGTCTGTTTGGTCTTTGGCGCCCCCTGCTGTCCTTGACTCTGCCTAGCAGAGTGTGACAGATGAGAGTCCTCTGTTGCAAAGTCCTGCTGCTTTGACAGCCAGTAGGTTTAGTCCTTGAATCTGATGCCTGAACCAACCTGCACTTCTTCTGTTGTTAGTATTGTTATATGCACATTTGCTAAATCTGAAATGAAACATGCAATTGAAGAAAATCTTGTTGTCCTAATCTCCAAAAGTCTTAATTCAAAATGATAATGATACGTTTTTCTTTTCATCCTTATACCTACAAGATGCCACTGTTTCTTTATTTTGTTATTTGCAGTGCAATTTTGGGGTTCCTCATTGTGACAAATCACAGTTTTGGTCAAGCATTCATTCATTAGGTATATGGTCACCGTTCCAGAATCAACATATTTAATTCTCATTCTTTAATTAATTTTCATTCGCAACTAATATCTTGGTAATTACTACAGGTCAAAACCTACTTGCCCAAACAAATTCCGTACTTAAAATGCATGGCAGTTCAGCGGTGGTGTCTGATTCTGGCCAGTTAAAGACTGTGTTAGGTGAAAATTCGCTAAAGTTACTTCAGGACTCCGGAGTTGCATATAAGTATATTTATTCAACAACAATGTCAGGGATAAGACCCTCAACAGTTAGTTAGCAGGTTAAAAACACTACCCAGCATATAAGTGAACTGGACGGTTTTCGAACGGGCCCCGACGGAGACAGACACCTTAAGTCTGTCTGACGTGCCGTGCTGAAAACAAGTCCTTTTATTCAAACAATGTTTACACAGTATGACAGTCAAGACTCTGGGATGCACTTAGGATACCTTCAGCTCAGCAGAATTCTACTTCTGCTTAGCAACGAGACATTTCACAACCCGCTCTCTTCTTCTTATCTTATGTAAACATATACGTGAGGTTTCTGGGTTAACATTCTTGACTCTGCTAATTGTCTTCCCAAGTCCAATCTACATGGAGAAGCAGGGCACACAGCATTTTGGAAGAAACCTTAAAACAAAAAGACATTCATGATAAAATATACTAATACTTTCTTTAACATTTCCCTCCTGTTTATCATGAAAATAACACTAGTATAAACATCATTAAACTAAAACATCATCATCTTGATGGTTCAAGACAACAGTACACTCCATACAGAAGTACATACAAGACTAGACATGAGAACTTAGAAACATGTAGAAATACACATCATAAAAATACAAAAAGTATACAAATTGCTACAATAGAGAGCAGACCTTTCAACACCACTTACCACCATGTACCAGACGTAAACCAAGCAACCAGATTTCACCACGGAACATTAACCACTTTGTCTTGTAATAAAGCATCACATAACAACCTTCATTTGCTGTAAGGCTTCAGTCACAGAGACACTATGAATATAATCCAATATCCAAATACAACAGATATCAGTCACAAAACTCCCCCACTAGCAGCAGTCATTAACAAAATCCTAACCTATAGTTAAGGGTTTCCATTCTTAACATGACTTTTCTTACTCCTAGGGCCTAAAACAGAAACAAAATAACCTTGGAGCTGGTGGTCCAAATCTTTTTAGTCATCAGGCAGTCAGTCCCCCATACGCTGTCATGCTTCTCAACAGCAAATCTCTTCTCACGAGATAACTCTGCCTGCGAGATAGCACTAACAACACAAAAATGGTCCATGACCTGGGCGGGGGCGCTTACGCCACCCCAGTGTGGAAGAAGATGACTGTACCATATACTACCACACAACCACAATACCTCTCTCACCTTAGGGGTACCCTTGTCAGAGTGGCAATGCCCTGCATTCCAACCTCAACATAAGGACCTGTTCCTATGGACAGGGTACGACGTTGGCTGAGGAAGCAGTGTTTGATGACAGTATAGCAGTATCGATGACAATTTCATTACACTGTTTCCGTCTCAGAGAGCCTACTCTCGTTGTTCCTCTAATAGAAAAACACATTAGGAATATGGAATGGACTGCCACTTAAGGTGACAGCTAGGTTGTGGCATGTTTTTTAGTTCTGCTAGTGGGTGGGTATTTTCACACAGATCCTGCACCTGGGTATCGTCTGTATAATAAAATGGCTTACTGTAGCCCCAGTTGTCTGGGGCACACTTCTCTCCAACACAGATCGTTGCTTGGAATGAGAGTAGCCTTAATTTAAGTCTAGGGTGAAAGTAGGATGTTGGCATTAAGGTACATACATAGCAATTAGTCCAAATACGTCTGTTCGCTTGCATGGATGCATATCTATACCATGAATTAGTAAAATACAGGTGAGTAACATTCCCTAGGACCTCATGTTCCCCATATGAAATCCACCTCTTATGGATTCTCTCATTTACACTTGTGGAGGACCAGAGACCCATTATTACTCCTGAAGTAACCACTAATAGCAGCAGCTTAGACATTGTTATAACGGAGTGATATGATGTATACAGAAAAACAATAAACACAAATAAACAAGAAAAACAAAAAACACAGATACACCTCTACTATGTTGAGCAGCATCTCTAACCCTCAGGGCCCTCCCTGGAGGTTAGGTGACGTTAGTCACTCAGTACTTTGGCACATACAATAGCTCAAAACACATCACAAATCTCGTATTTCCACTTTTCTCTTGTTATGCCCTCTGACGGCGCACTACTAAGGTAACGAGAGAAAGTTTAATCTGATCTTTTTCGTGTCATGCGCGTCGCGCTCTCAGCAATTTTAAATGCTCTCTCTTCACAGATGTTACACATAATACCTTCAAGTAAACTATGCCAACAACTGGTCACTTGCTTATTTTAGTTTTAAATATCAATTTAAAACGTTAGGTTCCAAACAATACTCTTAATGAAACAAATGAAAACGTAGCTTACATACAATAGGTTTTTGCAAATATAATTCCTACAATTCCTGCAACACTGGAATTATTTCCATTCATTACTATAATATCTATATATTTATAGCACTCTGAGATTTCTCTGAATCATACTCCTTTATTCTTCATTATAGATGCTACACTGCATTTCGTTGTCTCAGTACTTGTACTCTGTGCAATGACTATACAGTTGAATCTAATCTAATCTTAACTCCGGGCCTCTACCCCTGCGGCTATTCATGCAATTCGATTATTTGGATAGAGATTTTTTAGTTGATCAGACCAAAATTCCTCATCCTCAAATCGATCTGCACTTGTATTATTTTATTTAAGCAGTATCGCCATCATTATCATATAATGATACAATGATAATTAGATGATACACAATGATGATCATAATTCCAATACGTGTCCCTTCCCCACCTGTGCTGTTAAATCAAATTAGTACAATGTAAGGTCTTTTATATCCAATAAGACCTCTTCCCTCTGTTTTGATTATTGCCTTGTGTTGCTTGTCACGTGCTTAATTAATTAATTCAAACCACCGGTTATCTTGGGTTGTTGGAAAAACCACACCCCTGCCTTCTTGAGGGCCCGTAGGATTCAACCAATTGAAACAAGCACGTTCTGACTCACAAACAAGGTTAATGAAACACAATGAGTAAGTTCTGAATGAGCCACTTATCCGTTTGAAACAAAGGATTATAATCCTTCCGGAAGTATTAGCATTCAGCTTCTTACAGTTGTGTTTATTTCCAGCCACAGTCACTGGTGGCTATTTCAATGAGACACATGGATTGCGCGCGTGCGCAGTGTCTGTCTATGCCAGTATCCCAATTTCTCATTCACAAATGCTCAACTCTATTTATGTCTTTACATAATTTCTAGTAACTCCCCCTTCACGCACTTAAGACTAAAAAGTGCGTGCAAATGAACAAAGCAGATAAATGTATAGAGTTCTTACGTGGCCACCGTAAAAAGCTCTATAGTTTATCAAGCCTGCAGTTTACCCCTCTTTCTCCACAAGAATAACACTTATGCTCACTTTCTTTTAATCTTCTTCTTCACTTTCCATTGACTTTCTCATTCTCACTTTCCACGTACCTTTTCATTCTTACTTTCTTAAAACCATCTTGCCTTCTTACTTTCTTCAAACCATCTCATTCTTACTTTCTTAAAACCATCTTGCCTTCTTACTTTCTTCAAACCATCTCATATTCATTTTTTTTTTTTTGAATTAAGCAAAATACTTCTCTTGAGTCTATGAAAAATATCCGGAGGCCGAGCTTCTAGATTGATAAATCAATCCGGACCATCCCTTGGAGTTTGTACTCTCAGATAGTTTCCAAAGTTTTAATTTTGCTTAATTTACTTACTCCATTCACGCACTCATTCACACAGATCATTCATTCACATAGGCCTAGAACTAGCGCTTTTTTAAGAGACCTCGAATCTCTTTTTTTTTTAGTCCGTTCGTTCAGTAACTTATGCTACTTACTTCATATCATGCTGTGTGTTCAACCTTGCTTCAGATCCCCGTCAGACCAAACCTCCCTGGAGGCATACCCCTCTCCGCCGGCCCACGTAGAATTCACTAAGTGGGACTTTCTGCCGATGGTTTCTCTCGGCAGGACGTGCACTTGTCTTCGGCTTCCTGAAGTCTGCTCCCAGGCGGTCGGTGTTGTTGGGTTCCGGCTTCGAAAGGACCAAGAAATGTCAGGGATAAGACCCTCAACAGTTAGTTAGCAGGTTAAAAACACTACCCAGCATATAAGTGAACTGGACGGTTTTCGAACGGGCCCCGACGGAGACAGACACCTTAAGTCTGTCTGACGTGCCGTGCTGAAAACAAGTCCTTTTATTCAAACAATGTTTACACAGTATGACAGTCAAGACTCTGGGATGCACTTAGGATACCTTCAGCTCAGCAGAATTCTACTTCTGCTTAGCAACGAGACATTTCACAACCCGCTCTCTTCTTCTTATCTTATGTAAACATATACGTGAGGTTTCTGGGTTAATATTCTTGACTCTGCTAATTGTCTTCCCAAGTCCAATCTACATGGAGAAGCAGGGCACACAGCATTTTGGAAGAAACCTTAAAACAAAAAGACATTCATGATAAAATATACTAATACTTTCTTTAACAAACAACAAGCGTGGAGGGTGAGGAGGGTTTTTCAGATTATGTTAAAAGCAAGTTCTAGTAATTTGCCAGTGATGCTGAGAAAGCCTTTGATCAAATAGAATGGGCATATTTATTGTATTCGCTTAAAACATTTGGTTTTGGACCCAAGCTTATTAGCTGGGTAAAGGCTTTGTACAGTGCTCCGTTCTCCTCTCAGAACTAATGTATGCATTTAAAAACCTTTCCCCTTACACCGAGGTGTGAGGCAGGGTTGTCCGGTGAGTCCCCTACTTTTCATTATGGCTTTAGAATCATTAGCATGTGCAATTTGCTCTAATGGCGACATACACAGAGTAAATATTCATGGACATGATTTCAAATTAAATATGTATGCTGACGATATCATTCTTACCCTGAGCAAGCCAGCTATCTCCATACCCGCAGTTCTTAATCTATTTAACTTATTTGTTAGCTTTTCAGGGTATAAGATACATTGATAGAAGATAAATAAAGAGTGAGGCAATCCCACTTAACTCAAACACATTTAAGCATGATCTAATGGATACTCCCTTTATGTGGAAAACAAATGGAATGAAATATTTAGGAATTAACATTGTCTCTCCTATCAAGAAAATCTAAAGCCTTAACGGCCCTGGCATTTTCCAGTCCATTAAAGAGGACATCAATAGATGGATGGCCATACCACTTTCTCTATGGGGTAGAGCAGAAACCTTGAAAATGAATGTTCTCCCAAGGCCCTCCCATATTATCTCATCTATCCCTCTTAAATTCCCACCAAAATGGTTTAAAGATATCAAATCCCTCTTTACTCAGTTCCTTTGGAATAATAAAAAGCCCAGAATTGCGTACAACAAATGAATTATCCCAAGATCAATGGGAGGCTTGGGAGTCCCGGATATATATATATATATATATATATATATATATATCAGTATTATTTGTCTTTCAATGCAAAGTACCCCTTATCGTGGGCGTACAAGAGTGACTTTCCAATAGGTAGTTGGCAATGGTTGGAGCAATCTATCATGCCTGTAAATTAAAACATATCCCTGTCATCAATGTGGTACTGCCCAAAAACACCACCCTTACTGAATAACATCATTATTCAGTTTTCATGCTTTACTGTAAAGCAACTGCACAAGAGACTCAGCATTGAGGGGCTCTGTCTACCATCTTGCCTAATTTGGGGTAACCCTAGCCTCTCTGCAGGAGGACGTACCCTAAGTAATAATATCTGGCAATTACAGTTGGACAGATATATAGAGACCAAACCCTTCCATTTCAACAACTTAAAAATCAATATGGTCTTTCACACCCAGCCTGTTTTAGGTAGTCTGACATGCCTTGATGTTTTTGTATATATGACAGTAAAAAGAATGTAGTAAAAAATGTTTTATTTGAATAAAATCTAAACATACCCTTACAAAAAGAAAATAGCAGTGTCAGTCCACTCATTATCCTTCTGCATACCCTCAGGTCCATTATCTCTCGCTCTGTACTCCCTTTTTACCCTAAAACAGCCCTGCTCAGAACAACTTGTTTTGACTGCCTGTTTCTTTGAATGCTAATGAGCCAGCTAACCCGTCCTCCGTGGGGTACGCTCACCCAAGTACAGTTTGGAGTTACCATAGAAACTGTTGAGCATGTACCGTGGAAGAAATGTGGATGCTGGAAACTGACACAGCTGTGCACCCACACTGTTTTAAACCAGAGTCAGACCAGTATGTAAATACACACGAGTATGTAACAAATACAGTGTGTTCATCTTACTGGTTGTGAAAAGTTAGATTTCTGGTGTAATTGCAAGTAAGGCAAATGTCATGAAAGAGCCAGCAATGCTATCTGACAACAGTAGGGGGCGTAGTATATAACTCATAATGTTTTTTCATTAAATTGTTGCATTTGGTGACCTATGTCTTTAATAGTAACACAACATTCAAATACACCATACCTGCAATGTTGTCACTTCTTAAATCTCTTTCCTGAACAAGGGGTATTTGTGCCAACTGTGAAAAAATGCCTACAGAGCCCGAGAAGCACAAAAAACATCATAAATCCTATGGTATCACCGTAAAAGGGAAAAGGAATTGTGATAAACTGAAATATATGTTCACAGTAACAAACT
Organism: Clupea harengus; assembly: GCF_900700415.2. Taxonomy (NCBI): domain Eukaryota; kingdom Metazoa; phylum Chordata; class Actinopteri; order Clupeiformes; family Clupeidae; genus Clupea; species Clupea harengus. The sequence goes on from NC_045169.1 coordinate 17,255,239, forward strand.
GCCATTAATGCACTCAAATCAGGTTCATTTCTTATCAGCTTATAGTTTATTTGCAAGAATCCTTGGCATTGCTTGCTGTTGTTATTTGTAGAGAGCACATTTTAGGTAATTCAAAATATTGAATTTAAAATATGTAAAAGAAGTAGAGTAATAAATACAAATGCATAGATGAGGAAAGAATATACTTTACAAATATAGATATACAGTGACATAGACTGTAAATATAAATGCAATAATATAATTTATATATGACACATGTTGTACACTTAAACAGGCTTTCAGTCGGTATATCTTTAACTTTTACTCATACATTAATGACTATGTATATGGCAAGACCGAGGAGGAAGTTTAATATTTTACTGACAAGTGTGCCATACAAAAAAACACACAGTTTTTTACTAACCTAAATTATCCATGCATGAATGATGAATGTGACAGCGAAGTGCTGTTGTTTGACAGCAGGCATTTCTCCTTCACAGACATAGGATTGTAGTGCCGAGTATACAGCCCTATGTTCAATACAAAAGACAGGCTTTCTTCCTTTGTACTCTCATCTGATTTGATCTGATTTGATCAGTACCTGTTTCGAGTGTAATCTGTAATCGGTCCACGTTGAGCACGTTGTGTTGCCCGTTCATTCATCCCACGTGACACACATGTCTTATGATCTCCAGGAAAACCTAATGCTGACGACTAGTCACTGACTTAAGTGTGATCGAGACCAAGTGAAGGCCAAGGCACATATTTCCTCACATAATGTTTTATGGCAGTTACCCCAAGGGACTCTGCAGTCCACTTCAAATGTCCATTATTAATAGAAACTGTAAAATGGATGATGGTTAATCAGATTGTGTAATATAGCTCTGTAAGATTCTCCTAAAAATTCACTAAAACAATACATTTCTCTTTCCTATCAGTAAGCTAACTCTCACTCACGGGCTCTTACCCTAGGGGCAAACCAGTTACACTGACAGACGTTGGAGTATATATCTGGAAAAGACTCATAAGCTCCTTGTGAAATTCATTGAGGAAAAAAGATTACAGCGATTTTTGACTCCAATATACTCGCATCAACAGTCAGAAAGTGAAACATCCCAGATCAACCCCCTCCGGAGTTCACCCTTCTCAATGATTAGTTTATGTGTCTGTCAATCATTACAGGGCTCCTCCATCATTAAGTGTGTTGTTTAAAGTTTTCCTCTTCATAAGCCGCACGGGCTAGGTCAAAGGTGAGAGATCTCTGAGCCTACCAGGGCCGAGCCACAATGAGTGACAGGATGGTGAGCCTACAGGCACTCATAAGGTTAATCCTGCTGCTGACTTCACCAGCTGACACCGCTATGTGTGTGTGTGGGTGCACAAAGAGGAGAAATTGGGAAGAAGACAGAGGCGGGAGTTAATAAAGCAGAATGTGTAAACTCAACAAATTAAAATGCATTAGGTTACATTACTTATTACATTAGACTATGCAATTAATTATAGTGTGATATTGTTATGATTTTTTATGTTGTTTGATGCATTGTGTTGCATTATGCGTAATGCTTAATAGTTATCGTTTTCTTATGAAATGTTGTTTAAGTATCTGATACATATACTTCAACTACACTAACTATAACATGACCATCTTGATCATCCCAAAAAAACTGATATTGCTTTTGCTGTTGAGGCCACAAGCTTATTGAACAGTTTTCCCTTCTATAATAAGGCCCTGTGTGAAGCTGTAACACATCTGCCTACCCGTGCCATTGATGAAGGTGATGGTAAATGACAAATTTCCACTCAACGCTGCTCTGGTCAAGGTGGTTATAATCTGCGTGTTATTGGGGAATGTGGCATTGGCTGTCACGGTAATGTCCGTCATTTGGATAATTGATCCATTGCTGATGAAGGGGAAAAAGCAGCAACATAGCAACATGAAACACTGATCAGCCAGACAGTATTTCTTCAAATGTTTCCCAGTGTGAACTGACAGACATAGCCATTTGCTTGCATGCATACACACACACACACACACACACACACACACACACACACACACACACAACTATATACAAATGCAATACTTTTTACAGTATGTAGTTTGTTAGTCACCTGAAGCGTGTTGGTGTGAGGCTGATGAAATCTGGCTGGAAGTCTTCAAAGAAAAACGGCTCAAGCTAGATATGTGATAAAAAAAAGGTCAAAAGGACAGAAAACAAGAAAACAAGAGTAAAGTGACAAGGTCAATAATTTCACAGACACCAGCCAAAACTCGATAGGTGTTGCAGCTATACCTCTTTTTTGATGAGTGAGGATCTGGTACGGAAGGCGTCGGAAGTGGAAACCAAAAGATCAGCACTAAACGTCTCATTGGTGCGGAACTGGGGGATGAATGTTGAGCGAGGTGCACCTGGAAAACAACATACGCACACACAAACACACATTTTTTAAGTAGTACAATATAATGCTTATTCTACACCAGACACCAGTCTGAACTGAATTTGAACTCAATTTATTGTAATATTTATTCCTAAACACTGTTCTAACACCACTAATCTTGCTAGAATATTTTCTTACTTGTCACAACTATGGACTCAGCAACCACCTCCACATCAAAGTCTGAAGTTGGGTCATTCACGGCGTCAACCAAGGTTTCCACAACTTCAGAGCTTTGAGGGAGAGGTTCAGTTGAAGTCTCATCGAACATCAGGTCAAGATCTGCCTCAACCTCATCCATGCGGTTCCGAGAAACCCGCCTGTAAAAAGGTGAAAGCATTTGTCTCAGTCTCATCAAGTATCTTGCTTTTTTTTTTACAGTGGTTGAATTCACAAGGTGGATTTACCTGAAAGCTCTCACAAGGGTCCGCAGAAAACGTAATCCAAAACGCCGTCGATAGACCACATCACACTGTTCACGAACACAGAAAACACAGAGGACTTTTAAAGAAAGTTTAAAAAAAGTGTAAGCCCCATTATCATGTGGGCTACATTTGATACTATATTTTAATGATTCTTGTTTCATTTCACTTTGTTAACATGTGGTTACCATGTGCATGACATGACACTATTATTATTTTTAGATATTATTTTTTTACCATTACACTCCCATAAAAAATGCAACATATTGTTGTTTGCAGTGCACCACAAACTTGCGGTGTATGTATATTGTTTGATTTGATACACTCTGAATCTTTTGTTTTAGCTGCATATTGTCTGAACTCTGCAATCTGTACTCCACCGACTGTGAGCCAAATTCTATACTTGGCCTTTAAAGTTGACACTGATTCTGACTGCGGGAGTACTTACTGCAATTTGAATCAGTGTTGCTTGTTGCTGGAACTCTGGGCTTTGTGGGTTGGTAAGAGCAGGCTGAAATACTATGACAAGGACAACCTGGAGTACAATAACAGGAGCTGGTCGAGAAGGTGGTCTTGTTGTAGTGGCAGTTGTAGTAGTGGTGGTGGTGGTGGTGGTTGTTGTAGTAGTGGTGGTAGGGGCTGGGGTAGTAGTTGTAGTTGTTGTAGGGGCTGGGGTAGTAGTTGTAGTTGTTGTAGGGGCTGGGGTAGTAGTTGTAGTTGTTGTAGGGGCTGGGGTAGTTGTAGTAGCTGTTGTGGTAGGGGCTGCAGTAGTTGTAGTTGTTGTGGTAGGGGCTGGGGTAGTTGTAGTAGCTGTTGTGGTAGGGGCTTGGGTAGTTGCAGCTGTTGTGGTAGGGGCTGGGGTAGTTGCAGCTGTTGTGATAGGGGCTGTGGTAGTTGCAGCTGTAGGGGCTGGGGTAGTTGCAGCAGTAGTTGTAGTTGTTGTGGTATTGGCTGCTGTCGTGGTAGAGGCTTGGGTAGTTGCAGCTGTTGTGGTAGGGGCTGGGGTTGTTACAGCTGTTGTGGTAATGGCTGGGGTAGTTGCAGCTGTTGTTGGTATTTGGTTTGTGGTTACACCTGTGGTCAGATAGTAGTTTAGTATAACTCTTCATTAAGGTTAAAATATATCAAAAACATATTGTAACATATTTTTTATCTTCTCCATGAATGTCAAAAACCTCTCAACACTATTACATGTCAGGATTCACCTCAACAGAGGAGATAATCATTTTTAGAGATACATTTGTAAGCTATGTATTACCTGATTGGCCATTTAGTCCTAGAAACACATCTGGTAGTGTTGCTCCATTACTTCAACTACACTAACTATAACATTACCATCTTGATCAACCCAAACAAACTGATATTTCTATTGCTGTTGAGGCAACACGCTTATTGAACAGTTTCCCCTTCTATAATAAGGCCCTGTGTGAAGCTGTAACACATCTGCCCACCTGTGCCATTGATGAAGGTGATGGTAAATGACAAATATCCACTCAACGCTGCTCTGGTCAAGGTGGTTATAATCTGCGTGTTATTGGGGAATGTGGCATTGGCTGTCACGGTAATGTCCGTCATTTGGATAATTGATCCATTGCTGATGAAGGGGAAAAAGCAGCAACATAGCAACATGAAACACTGAGCAGCCAGACAGTATTTCCTCAAATGTGTCCCAGTGTGAACTGACAGACATAGCCATTTGCTTGCATGCATACACACACACACACACACACACACACACACACAACTATATACAAATGCAATACTTTTTACAGTATGTAGTTTGTTAGTCACCTGAAGCGTGTTGGTGTGAGGCTGATGAAATCTGGCTGGAAGTCTTCAAAGAAAAACGGCTCAAGCTAGATAGTTGATAAAAAAGGTCAAAAGGTCAAAAGGACAGAAAACAGGAGTAAAGGGACAAGGTCAATAATTTCACTGACACCAGTCAAAACTCGATAGGTGTAGGCAGCTATACCTCTCTTTTGATGAGTGAGGATCTGGTATGGAAGGCGTCGGAAGTGGAATTCAAAAGGTCAGCGATAAACGTGTCATTGGTACGGAACTGGGGGATGCCTGTTGAGCGAGGTGCACCTGGAAAACAACATACACACAGACAGAAAGTGTAATGTAATGCTAATTCTTGACCAGGCAACAGTCTGAACTGTATTTGAAATCAATATATTAGTCATATTTATTCTTAAACACCACTAATCTTGCTAGAATATTTTCTTACTTGTCACTACTATGGAGTCAAGTTGCACTTCCACATTAAAGCCTGAATTCGGGTCATTCACGGCGTTAACCAAGGTGTCCACAACTTCAGAGCTTTGAGGGAGAGGTTCAGTTGAAGTCTCATCGAACACCAGGTCAATATCTGCCTCAACCTCATCCATTCGGTTTCGAGAATCCCGCCTCCTTTAAAAAGGTGAAAGCATTTGTCTCAGTCTCATCAAGTACCTTGCTCTTTCACTGTGGTTTAATTCATGAGGTGGATTTACCTGAATGCTGTCACAAGGGTCCGCAGAAAACGTAATCCAAAACGTCGTCCATAGACCACATCAAACTGTTCACGAACACAGAAAACACAGAGGCCATTTAACGAACGTTAAATTATCATGTGAGCTACATTTGATACTGTATTTTAATGCTTCTTGTTTATTTAAACTTTGCTTACATGTGGTTACCATGTGCATGACATGACACTATTATTACTTTTAAATTACTTACTCACTTAATTCGCCATTACACTCCCATACAAAATGCAACATATTGTTGTTTGCAGTGCACCACAAACTTGTAGTGTATGTATATTGTTTCATTTTAGTTTTTGTCTTTTGTATTAGCTGCATATTGTCTGAACTCTGTACTCCACCGACTGTGAGCCAAATTCCATACTTGGCCTTTAAAGTTGACACTGATTCTGACTGCGGGACTACTTACTGAATCCTGAATCGCTGTTGCTTGTTGCTGAAACTCTGGGCTTTGTGAGTTGGTAAGCGCAGGCTGAAATACTATGACAAGGACAACCTGGAGTACAAAAACAGGAGCTGGTCGAGATGGTGGTCTAGTTGTAGTGGCAGTTGTATTGGTTGTTGTAGTGGTGGTAAGGGCTGGGGTAGTAGTTGTATTTGTGATAGGGGCTGGGGTAGTTGTAGTTGTAGGGGTTGGGATAGTTGCAGCTGTTGGGGTAGGGGCTGGGGTAGTTGTAGTAGCTGTTGTGGTATTGGCTGGGGTAATAGTTGCAGCTGTTGTGGTAGGGGCTGGGGTAGTTGCAGCTGTAGGGGTTGGGGTTAGGGTAGTAGTTGCAGCTGTTGCAGTATTGGCTGGGGTAGTTGCAGCAGATGTGGTAGGGGCTGGGGTAGTAGCAGCTGATGTGGTAGGGGCTGGGGTAGTTGCAGCTGTTGTGGTAGGGGCTGGGGTTGTAGTTGCAGCTGTTGTGGTATTGGCTGGGGTAGTTGCAGCTGATGTGATTGGGGCTGGGGTAGTAGTTACAGCTATAGGGGTTGGGTTAGTTGCAGCTGTTGTGGTAGGGGCTGGGGTTGTAGTTGCAGCTGTTGTGGTAGGGGCTGGGGTAGTTGTAGTAGCTGTTGTGGAAGGGGCTGGGGTAGTTGCAGCTGTTGTGGTACGGGCTGGGGTAGTTGCAGCTGTTGTGGTAGGGGCTGGGGCAGTAGTTGCAGCTGTTGTGGTATTGGCTGGGCTAGTTGCAGCTGTTGTGGTATTGGCTGGGGTAGTTGCAGCTGTTGTGATGGGGGCTGGGGTAGTTGCAGCTGTTGTGATAGGGGCTGGGATAATAGTTGCAGCTGATGTGGTATTGGCTGGGGTAGTTGCAGCTGTTGTGGTATTGGCTGGGGTAGTTGCAGCTGTTGTGGTATTGGCTGGGGTAGTTGCAGCTGTTGTGGTAGGGGCTGGGGTAGTTGCATCTTTTGCGGTAGGGGCTGGGGTAGTTGCAGCTGTTGTGATAGGGGCTGGGGTAGTTGCAGCTGTTGTGATAGGGGTTGGGGTAGTTGCAGCTGTTGTGATAGGGGCTGGGGTAGTTACAGCTGTTGTGATAGGGGCTGGGGTAGTTGCAGCTGTTGTGATAGGGGCTGGAGTAGTTGCAGCAGTTGTGGTAGGGGCTGGGATAGTTTCGGCAACTGGAATCAAACGTTAATTTCAGTAAATGCTCTTTTTAAAACAAACACATGTTTGAATACATGTATGGAAATATTTGCTTTCTTACTTTCAGATGTTCCTGAACCTTCATCTCCATCTGGAGATGTTCCTGAACCAATTTCTGAAGTAGTTGCAGCAGTTGTGGTAGGGGCTGGGGTAGTTGCAACAGCGGAATCAAAGGTTATTTTCAGTAAATCTGTGCTGACAATGTCTTCTTAAAACAAACACATGTTTGAATACATGTATGGAAATATTTGCTTGCTTACTTTCAGATGTTCCTGATCCTTCCCGTCTGACTCGTTTAAGCGATGGCCCACTTAAAGCTTCAGTCTTCTTCTTGACAGATATATCTTTGGGAGGGGCAGGCAATCCACTTTTGGGGCCAAAATTGTCCATTGGAGCAACCAATATGTATTCGAAATCTTCTTCCAAAAGGCCGTCATCTGCTCGAGCATTGGCCTTGGTCTGAGAGTCGCTATCCTTCAGCAGGAGGTGTGACCTCACAAGGGTACTGTTGACCTCAATGTTATCAAATTGTCTTGGGAAAGCCTTGGTGGAAATGCACACGAGAAGGACAAAGAGGCCTGTGCAGGAGAGAGTTAATGAGAAGAAGCGATTGGTTGGAAATATTGTTCATTTAAAAAGGGATAATAAAGTGATACAAATTAGGATCAAATGGTGCCCTTTCCCCTGTTAGTGATGCAAGAGTCAACTGATTCTTTGAGTCTTCTTTACATTTTTGCAAATTTTCAGAACAAGAGAGCGATTTATAGTTTATAGGAGCTGCCGTATAAATCTCATCTCATTTGTTTTTTCTGTGCCAAATTTCAGACCCTTCTAGCCAGAACAGTGTGCTCCGTGACAGGTTTTCCCTCTGCCCTGTCTCCTGGCTGACTGACAAACAATGCATCCAATCACTGGTGCCTGCTCCACCACACCTCGTCAGCCTCAGCTTTTAAACCGCACCAGGACTGACAGTCACCGCCAGATTATCGCGGCTGTTTCCGGATTCTCGCTGTTTTGCTGAATTTTGCTGCCGTCAATCCAAGCCTGTTTCTGGACTGTGATCTTTGCCTAGCGTTTTGGAAACCTTTGCTCTGTCTTGCCTATCTGTTGCCAATCCTTTCCCTGTTCAGTCACGCGAGTCAAGCAAAGTCCCTTTGTACTGCTGCCTGTATTCTCTCTGCCTACCCGTGTACCGATCTCTCTGCCTGTTTTTGGACCTTGGATTTTTGCCTGTACCCAGGGGCAGTGGCGTAACGTAGTTACGACGGGCCCAGGTGCAGGCTATTATGACGGGCCCTAGTCAGTTGAGTAAGGCAGTGGTTCCCAAACATTTTACAATCCCGTACCCCTTGTAACCGCCACCACGCCCCCTCCCCCTGCGCAGATATTCAGCCTACAACACTTGTCAGGGTATGTCACTAACCGCCGCCGCCACGCCCCCTCCTCTTGTGCAGATATTTTTCTTGGGCATGATTAACCCCCGGCTACGGGCCCCCAAGACCCACCTGCTGCACCCCCTATAGTTACGCCCCTCCCAGGGGCGGCTCGTCCATAAGGGCTATTGGGGCGACGCACTGCCAACGGGAAAAGGAGATCTTTTTTTCTGTCAGATTCTACCACTAGACCGTATGATCTGCCTCTGAATGTCATTGTCCAATCAGGCAACAGTTAGGCAACTGTCAGGCAAAAGTCGTGCTTCAAATGGCCCGCCCCTTTTTGGGGCGATTTGGGGCGGAATGGAAATCGCCCCAGACCGCTCTCATTGACTCATGTTGAATCAATTTTTTTCACAAAACAGGGCTCTCCATGCATTCTCTATGGCTTCCGGGAGGCCTCGCCCCTCCATGCTTTCGTCATACGTAATAGGACGTATAAGCGTATAAGAACGTCATACGGCTTCAGTCAAGGCATATTCTGTCAAGATGGCTAACGTTCAGTGCAACAACTCAAATCGCTCTTTGAAAGAAACTCCTTTTAGTCGGCGTACTAATGAAGATAAATTGACAACAAAACAACTAGGATTTCCTCGACCAAATGTATCCATTCAGAGGGTATTCTACAAAAGGGGAGAAATCCTACATCCAAGAATTGGTATGAAAATCGTGGATAGCAGGCTGTGAAGTGGCTAACGCGGTCTGTATTTCTATATACCACTGTCAGTTTTCATAGGTTTCACAGTGTGAATGTTCGCTTCTTGCACTAACACTGAGTTATTGTCTATGTGATGACTTATTTTGCTTTTGTAAGCCAATACTTTTGTAAGCCAATACTGGATGCAACTTTCTTCCATAGCTTTCCACCTGTAACAAGCTCCTCTAATGTAGCTAGAGGGTAAATATTTCTGTTGTGTGCTGCCATTTAGTGTACAAAAAGGTATTGCTGTATGAGTTAATCAGCTAACAACAAATTGATACAATTGTCTTGCTTAATGTCCCCACTGAATGGGTTGCCCCCCCTGATCATTTTTTCAGGAGCCGCCACTGCCTGTACCTCTACTGTGCCTAACTCTGTCTACCTGTGTATTGACCCTTGCCTGACTAGCGACCTTGGATTTTTGCCTGTACCTCTGCTGTGATTTTTGGATATTTTGAGTACCCTTTTTGAATCCTCTGTTGCCCACTGGGTGTCTTGCCTGACTGTTTTTGTCTTTATATTCATAATAAAAGAACACCTAAATCTTCCATCTGTTCCTTAGTCTGCTTCTGAGTTCGCTACCTTTATCTGGCCTCAACGGCCCTGACATACAGATACCCAGGGCCTCATTTACTAACAGGATTGCGCCTGTTTCAGGCGTAAAATAGCGGGTAAAAACCTAAAACCATATTTACAAAGGTGGTGCACTTTAAATTACCGCTGCTGGGAGGGTATAAGGGAAAGTGGGTGTTCGTCGCAAAGAGATGGGAGGAGATGCGTAAAGTGCGCTTAATTATGTATCAGTAACAAAACAAGAGGTGTTTCAGCTAAGAGGTGTTTCAGCTTTCAGTCCCTGCGAGAAATTTGAAAAATACGAACATCAGAAATGTCATTTTTTTAAAATGTTTATATTTGATATATCATTTAATATAGGCATATACAAAATTGTCCCACCAGCTAGCTGTTCGGCCACGCTGTACCCAGAATCGCCGCTCATTGTATGGTTTACTTTAAACCGTATTTTCACCCATAGTTCAAGCAAACCGAACGTCTGAAAATTTCAGTTGTCCCTGCCCTGTCCACGCTACAACTCCAATTTTCAAATGTATCTGCCTAGGGCAGCATTTTTGAAAAGCATGGTTTTCAGTGTTGGAATGCGCCGTTTTAAAGTAAGGGGTGTCGTGTATTCCTACCAGACTATTTAACGGGATGCTATGGAGCAGTTAACCTGGCTATTAACTATCCTAGCTATCTCTAGCTAAGGGAACCATATTAACAGTTTGCAGTTGCCTGTGTGTGATTAACTTATGTTAATATGTGTGAATATGAACTTGTGAATATAAACTCGTTAATATGTTACCCTGTGGGGTAACCGTAGCAACCAAGAAACTCAATGTTCGCTGAAAAGTTTAATTTCCCAAAATCAGCTCACCAATAAAAGACAGTCTTGAATTCAAAGTGATCACAACTTTTAAGGTGGACGGAAGGGCTAAACGAAGAAATATTTATGAGTTTCTATATTTACCAGTGGGTTAGTTTGCTGTAACCTCGTGAACCAAAAGCTCTAATTCTAATTTTAGTTCATCATCCATGGTGGAACACGCAGGCTCTTTCTTCCCTATTTTAGCGGAGCGCTAAATAACACTAATGGGCGGTGTTAGGCGCAGATGACGCAATGAGGGTTCTTGTTTGATAAATAGGATGCAAAATACCGTGCGCTATATGCGGTTTGGCAAAGGCGCTGATTGCGCTGCGGTCGCAATGTTAGTAAATGAGGCCCCCAGTGTCAAGACTGACACACACATTTCTTATTATGCTCATCAAAACTAGACAAACTGTCACAAATATCACATTTCTTATTGTACATAAGACATACAGAAAAAACGCTTATATGGCCTTTGGGGGAACAAAACAAGCAATGAACCCATGTACACAGAATTCATTTAGGACCAATAGTGTGTACTTCTCAAGTTAATACTCCACGTACAGTTATATGTCTCTAAACCTAACCCAAACATCTTGCCATATGTTCTATTATAAAATGCTTTTATTAATTAAGTAATAAACATATTTTTTTGACGGTTAAAACCTGAATTAAATGGGCCATGACTCCAGAACCATTCAGATGACATTATCCTTGTTCAAGCCCACTGCTCATGATCAGATTTGGTCTTTCAGCGATCCTATCCTAACCCTATCCATGTAATCCACAGCAGTGTAAAACACAAATGGCAGACTCAATGAAGTGGTTTGGCCACATCTGAAAAGAATGCTCTGGAAGCTCAATGCTATGCTAGACGTGTAGTAAGATTAATTTAATCATTCATTTATTCTACCAGTATGGTTAGTACGTAATTTCCTGTTTATTTATCTGTGGAAAATCTGTGTGTCTTTACAAGTGTTTGTAACACCGCCCCCCCCCCCCCCAGATGTGCTGAAAGATTAGCCAAATCTATTTTGGCATATTTGTCATTAACTGAACACCACGAGAGATGAAGCAGAGCCAAAACCAATGTCTTAAACCTTTAACGGTCATGCAGCGGAAAGGAAAAAAACCATGTGCATTTTTTTGCCCCTTGAGTCGATGTTAACATCACCATCCAGCATTCTTTTGGATATAATATACTTTAACCAATTAGCAGCAATAAGTCAATACGTTAAAAAGTGGAGGTAAAAAGGCAGAAAAATGGAAGAAAAATGTTTAAAGCAAGATTTAATAATACAAGACACATTCGACCAAATGGTTTAGAAGTTAATGCTGCAATGTGGAGAGTGATGTTTGTGTTTCCATGAATAGAGATTTTAAACTGGGGTAGCTGTAATTTGTAATTTGTTTAGAAAAACATATGTAAGATCAGAATGAAAATAGATGCCTGATGCTAAATAAACATAAAGAAATATCACTGACCTGTGGACAGTAGATGGAGAGACATGTCTATCAGTTTATCTGAAATGAGAAAGAGATGGTTCTAATATAATACAATAAATTATCACAATCGGTTAACTGTATTAATATAATACACACTACAATGATAAATTAAGGTGTCAGCACCACTATGACTGCTTTTTCTGGCAAAAAGAGGAACTTCCAGTATCAGCCAAATGAGTTATAGTGCCATGGAATCCATACATTGAATTCTACAAATGAATCATTAATGCACAGCAGTTGAGTAAACGGTATGACTGAAATATAATTATGTTATTAATGTAATTATATGTAAGTACTTTTTTCCACATTTCAACACAAATTATACATTGATAATTGGACAATAATGTCTTAAAGTCTTCTACAAAAGTTCTGTATGTGTCTCTAAGAAGTCACAACTAATAGCTTACCTCTAAAGTGTGATGTCCTCAGTGAAGAGCCTTTTTGTGAATCCTGATTATATGTGACACTGCTGTCCTCTCTCCTGAGTGAGTCTGAGTGAAGATACGAGGATGCTGGCTTATTAACACTTTTGAAAAGAATGCTGCAACCCTGCCACTCCTTTTCATCTGAAATGTTCTATTTTGGGAATTTGGTCTGTCGTCAGACGCGCAATATTACGCAGGTGCTCACCAACCTTCTCTTGTCTGCTCATCCAAGGCTTGAGTGTATCTCTAAAAAAAAAATAAGCATTGATTTGTATCACAACCCGGAGGTGCCCCGTGGGGCAGTTGGAGCTATTTTTAGCTATTGCATTTAAAAGGTCTGCGAGTTTTTGTCCTACAGACATAACGATAACACCATGAGAAACCCTGAATCTTCTCCTTTTCAAATATATACATTTCGAAACTAAGACATAAATGAGCACTTTGTAAAGAGAATAGTGCTGAAGCCTTGCAAATTTCTCTCTCTGAGGTTGAAAGCAACCGGTGATGGCCCACCCATTAGCAAATTACGGCTATTCATATGATAAATGCATGGTAAATCGGCGATCGCTATTGGGTTGTGACGTGGCCACAACTACTTTGAAAACACCCCGTTTCACCTGTAAACAAGTCCACGTTTACCTCATACATACAGCTGAACACGATGACAGAAAATGTATCCACTTTGAGCCTCGCCTTGACCAAGCCGAGGATTATTGTGATGAGTAAGTTGTCTTCGTTTGACTAGCGCTTGTAATGAATGCTGTTGATTAACTTATAGGGAGTAAAACGCATGTCATATTATGCTCGGAGTTCTGAGTGTAGTCGAATACTCAACTCAACTCGGCAAGGCAATTTTGAATCAATCATTGGGGAAAATAAGTATTTGAACCCCTGCCGATTTCGCAAGTTTGGCCACTTGCAAAGAAATGTGTGATCTATAATTGTAATAGTATGTGTATTTTAACAGTGAGAAACAGAATATCAACAAAAAAATCCAGAAAACTGCATTTTATAACATTTATGACTTAATTTGCATTTGATGCAGAAAATAAGTATTTGAACCCCTAGCAAAACATGACTTAGTACTTGGTGGAATAACCCTTGTTAACAAGCACAGACGTCAGACTTTTCTTGTAGTTGGTCACCAGGTTTACACACATCTCAGGAGGGATTTTGGTCCACTCCTCTTTGCAGATCCTCCCCAAATCCTTAAGGTTGCGTTTTCAATGGGAGGGAATGAGGTTCAAGCCCAATATTACACATTACATGGCCCCATCCATAGTCCCCTCGATGCAGTGGAGTCGTCCTGTACCCTTGGCAGAGAAACAGCCCGAAAGCATAATGTTTCCACCTCCATGCTTGACGGTGGGGATGGTGTCATATTCAGCATTCTTCCCCCTCCAAACGCGGCAAGTCGAGTTGATGCCAAAGAGCTTGATTTTGGTCTCATCTGAACACATCCTGTCTCACAATCCTCCTTAGAATCATTCAAGTGTTCATTGGCAAACTTCAGACGGCCCTGTACATGTGCTTCCTTGAGCAGGGGGACCTTGCGAGTGCTGCAGTACTTCAAACCATTATGGCGTAGTGTGTTGCCAATGGTTTTCTTGTTGACTGTGGTCCCAGCTGCCTTGAGATCATTCACAAGCTCCCCCTGTGTAGTTCTGGGGTTATTCTGCACCTTTCGGATGATCACCGATACCGCACGAGGGGATATCTTGCATGGAGCCCCAGACCTAGAGCGATTGACAGTTGTTTGGTGTTGCTTCCATTTACGAATAATCGCACCAATAGTGTCTGCTTCTCACCAAGCTGCTTGCCGATGGTTTTGTAACCCATTCCAGCCTTGTGCAGGTCTACAGACTTATCTCTGACGTCCTTGGTCAACTCTTTGGTCTTGCCAATGGTGGTGAGGTTGAAGGTGTGAAGTATGATTCTTTGGACAGGTTTCTTTTATACACGTCACCAGTTGAGATCAGGTGTACCTTGTTAGGCCTAATGAGGACTAATCTGTGTGCTTCTTGGGCACATAACTGGTCATTGGGAGCCAGAATTCTTGCTGTTTGCTTGGGGGTTCAAATACTTATTTTCTCCATCAAATATAAATAAAGTTATAAATGTTATAAAATGCAGTTTTCTGGATTTGTTTGTTGATATTCTATTTCTCACTGTTAAAATACACCTACCATTACAATTATAGATCACACATTTCTTTGCAAGTGGCCAAACTTGCGAAATCGGCAGGGGTTCAAATACTTATTTTCCCCACTGTAAATTACTTCATGTCACTAAGACTATTCTACAGTAAAAAAACATATCATACTCAGAGTTAATTTTATTAGGCTACAAACGTCGGTGTTGGAGTTTGTTGTCTGCACAGAATTTAGTATTAGGCTCCCGTGAAGTAATTACGCTCCCGTAAAGAATGTCATCCATGTTCACAAGCCATTGTCTTTGACAGACGGGCCATAGGACGTGACAATGGGGTGTGGCAATCGCAGGTACATTCAGACCTAACTCATCAATATTCATTGTGGGTTAGGTGAAGAAAGTGTCACTTGCTAAATTACTCATAATTAGTATAGAAACCAGAAACACTTTCTGAATGCTAAACTCACCTATGTGGAGATAACACATATGTTTTCAAGGTTCAGAGTACAAAAGAAAACTTCCAAAATATTTACAATGTATTTTTGTACAAAGTCTGAGCACATCTGAAACTAGTTTTTTGTAAGAGTATGTTTAGATTTAATTTTAATAAAAAACTTGTTTGATCACATTCAGTTTACTCTCATTTTGTTATTGCTGAGGTATTCTAGAATATAATAATAAATGCCACTTTTGCCTAATTGTTTTTAGTTTAGTGAAATATACAAAAAAATCAGGCATGGCAGACTACCTAACAAAGTCAAAAACATGTCTTAGTGTTGGAAGTGTTAATGAGTAGAACATTGTACGTGAATATACAGAAGTAGCCACCTTGGCTGGGGGTGTGTCTGAGCCAACTGAAGTTGACAAGGTGTATGTTGCAGTAGTGTCAGTGGGAGGGACGACTGTTAGCTTTTTTCAGTTTACCCTGTGGCTATGGATTTTATGGCTGTGTGCAAGCTACCAGTACCAGTTCTGCATACTTTAGATTCTTCCTTTCAAAGGCGCCCTCAGTCCCACCTTTAAACGGAATTTAAATTTCAGTCAAGAACACACAATGGGATTGTGTTCAGAATACAACACCATATCTGGTCTCATAGCAACAGTCACAACAATACACTGTGAAACTTGAAGTTTCCTTCTGACATCAGCCAGCAATCTCCAATCCCTTGCTTTGCCCCATTTACCTGTACTGTTTGTACGTTACATTTACATTTACATGTAGTCAGTTAGCAGACGCTTTTGTCCAAAGCGACGTACAAGGGAGAGAATATTCAAGCTACGAGCAATAGAACCTGGTGTAACAATAAATAAATACTACTTAACATAAGAAATATAACAAAATGAAATAAAAAAGAAAGAAGTGCAGAAATGTAACTGCTGTAATTGCAAGTTACGCACTAGTAACGTACCTGGTGTTCAAGATGACACAGCGAATTTCTTTTACATGTAATGTATGTTGGCCATGACATAGAACGAGGTGGATAACCTTCACAACTCAACTTGTAACATTTGTTTTCACCATCATAATGGTCATACTAGAGCAAGAATGTAGGAAGTTAAAACTTTGAGGTATGGTTTTTTAGGCAACTAGTTTTGGTATCACACACCAACAACCGAACAGCTGGCACTGATAAAAGCTTGCCAGCATGTTAACTGATGTCTTTTTCCTATGTGATTACCAATATCATGCTGTGAAAGTTCCTCTTACATTAACACGGGGTGTTCTGTCCTGGACCACAAACTGCATAGTGCACAGCCTGGAAGGCTAGTCGGAACAGCAGATGTATTTATCTGTCCTTCACATGGCTATGTACCATCAAAATTAATTTGAAGATGATACCAAACAAAATTGCCTCTGAAAACGTAACTGAAAAAGTTGCAAATTGTTGCAGAATTTCTAGGATAAGGAGGATTCTGTAAAATGGCTTGTAAAAGTACTTGATGAATGAATCTACCAGCACCACTATTATTTCATTCAATTAAATGATATATATATATATATATATATATATATATAAACCAGCAAGAGTTATTATATATATATATATATATATATATATATATATATATATATTTATACTGTATATACATAAGAGAGAATTTCAAAAAATAAATGCCTACAAAAAGTTTTTCTAAAAAATTACCTAACCTAGCTTTTACACCCATCAAAACCTTTGCCCCGAGCTAAGTCACATCATCACTCATGCACTGAAAAACATATTTACAACTCCACACAAAAAGTGTTGTAAAAGTGTCGAAATTATTAATAAATAACATACATAATCATGCCAAGATTGTTTGTCTACGTATAAGTGAAAATTCTGTGCATGCACAGAGAGCAAGAAGAATGAATGAGAATAGTCTTTTTAGCCTTTTGTAATCTACACTTGTGCACACCCCATTAATTTAGATAGGAGCCTGATCTTGTTTGCTCGAAATAGCAAAAAAAAATATCTGTTTTCGATGAATCCATTTCCTCTGGTATTTCTTAATGTGTTATCACTCTCAGGGCCTCATTTACTAACATTGCGACCGCAGCTTAATCTGCGCTTTTGCCAAACCGCATATACCGCACGGTATTTTTCCGTGGTATTTAGAACCTCGTCGTAATCAGCGCCTAACACCGCCCATTAGTGTTATTTAGCGCTCCGCTAAAATAGGGAAGAAAGAGCCTGCGTGTTCCTGCCACCATGGATGATGAATTAGAATTAGAGCTTTTGGTTCACGAGGTTACAGCAAACTAACCTGGGTAAATATAGAAACTCATAAATATTTCTCCGTTTAGCCCTTCCGTCCACACTAAAAGTTGTGATCACTTTGAATTCAAGACTGTCTTTTATTGGTGAGCTGATTTGGGGAAATTAATCTTTTCAGCGAACATTGAGTTTCTGGGTTGCTATGGTTACCCCCAGGGTGCAGTTTCATATTAACGAGTTTATGTTCACAAGTTCATATTCACACATATAAGTTAATCACACACAGGCAACTGCAAACTGTTAAGATGGTTCCCTAAGCTAGAGATAGCTAGGATACTTAATAGCCAGGTTGACTGCTCCATAGCATCCCGTTAAATAGTCTTGTAGGAATACACAACACCCCCTACTTTAAAACGGCGTATTCCAGCACTGAAAACCATGCTTTTCAAAAACGCTGCTCTAGGCGGATACATTTGAAAACTGGAGTTGTAGCCTGGACAGGGGAAACTGAAGTTTTCAGACGTTTGGTTGCCATGGCACTGGGGGTAGCTTGCGCTCGAGAGGCTATGACGTCAAAATAAACATGGAAGGTGAAATGAATATGCTGCTCTGTCTCTACAATTTACTTACCGGTAGTTTAGTTAGTGTACTTCGAGTACAAGTACTTTTCCTGAATAGATACGCGTTACTCCTACGCAGAAGGTGTGCACTGTACTCGGTGTGCTTGAACTATAAGTGAAAATACGGTTTAAACTATGCAATGAGCGGTGATTCTGGGTAACAGCTAGCTGGTGGGACAATTTGTATATGCCTATATTAAATTATATATATATATAAAAAAAATAACATTTCTGATGTTCGTATTTTTCAAATTTCTCGCAGGCACATAGTTTTCATTTAGCAGCTGATATGTCATGCTAAAACACCTCTTGTTTCGTTACTAATACACAATTAGGCGCACTTTACGCATCTCCTCCCATCTCTTTGCGACGAACACCCACTTTCCCTTATACCCTCCCAGCAGCGGTAATATGCGATTTTACTCAGGTGCGCCTCCTTTGGAAATACGGTTTTATGTCTTTACCCGCTATTTTACGCCTGAAATGGGCGCAATCCTGTTAGTAAATGAGGCCCTCAGTTGTGAAGACCAAAATGTGGCTGTTGACGGTTTTGTAGATACATACCTTGGTGCCCGAGATGCTGCAACCAGACTATAGATGCTGCAACCTCACATTGCTCTGCACAGGCTTTAAGGCTTTAATCTATAGTCTGGTCGCAACATCTATAGCCTCTGGCACAGCATGAGAGTGAGGGTTAGACAGGTTGTATAGGAGAACATAAGGGCTGACAGATTGTGTAGAAATGAGTGTTTGGATTGCTGGTATGAGCTGAGACAGCGGGGGAATCTGTTCAGACTCAGTCTTGCGTGGCCATGTATCATTTACTGCCATACACATCTGGTGACAATTTTGGTGAAATGTGCACTAAATATAGGCAGGAACAATTACAGTGAGAACAGCCTTTGAGGATTCTAAACCAACATAAATGCGTCGTGAACATGAGACTGAATTGAGGGAGGGGGCAAGACCAAAATAATAAACAAAAAAGCAGCTATCTGAGAATTCACAACATTTCTCACCTGGATCACAGAATAAATACAAACAAAAGACACAGAACTTCCCAAACTCCCTCTCTAACGAAAAATTGAATTAAACAAGTGGAAGAAAACAAAAAGCATCCATCCTCCTCACTGTCCTCTAATAATATTCCATAAACTAAATTGACTACAGGCTTACAACAGTTGGAACAAGTTCCACCGCGTGCACACGCACCACACAGAAGTCAAGTGTGTGGTGGTGTCTGCCTCACAATGTCACAGCGTCTGCCTCACCAATGTCACAGCGGGGAGAGAGAGAGAGTTGGGGAGAAAGACAGAGAGGGTGAGCGAGAGGTAGAAAGAAAGAAAGAACAAGGTCACGAGGCTGGTGCGAGGAGATCTGATTACAATAGATAAGCAATGGTAAAATAAATGAACCCAGAATTGTTTGTAGTTTCAGTAGTTAACTACACAGAAAATGGCAAAAAAAGTAATTAATCTCTTTGAATCGCTATGAAAATAGGAATGTGCAGTAGCAAGCTACTCGAAAATGTAGTTAAACTACTTGTTTAATTACATATAGTTCAATACTCCCCAACACTGAGAATGGCTTAAGGATGAAGCTCTGACTGTGTAGACTGTTAAAGGATTGCTGATATGAGCTGAGCCTGCAAGTGAGTCTTCTCAGCCTTCATCTACATTTCTTAACATATACATCTGCAGGCAACCACTGAGAAAGGTGGCGTAAATGTGGACTGGGTAAGAATGATTACAGCGATAACAGCGACATTTTCTAAACCAACAAATATGCCTCATGAATACGAGACTCCTAAAATACTTTGAGTGAAAATACAAGAACATGTAAAAGTACAAAAATGCCTCATGAAAATGAGACTCGAAGAAACCTTGAAAGTCTTTTAGTGAAAATATAAGAACATGTAAAAGTACGTGGTTGGGTCTTAGAAGACAAGCCTGTAGCCATAGTTGTTCATTTTCGAATCACTTCTAGTCCATAAATTCAGTCTAGTTGGCTCCAAACACTGAACTCTCCTTGCCATTGCCATTTGGTCCCACAAGACAAGTTGGCACTGAACTGAACACGCTGCGTGGGTTGTCCTGACTATGGATGCTATCTGTACATCTGTTTTCATTATTTTCTATGGAACTGTCATAACAGCTTTGACTTCGTTGTGACTGTTGTAGTGGTGTCATTGCTCGAGTCAACTGCTATTTTAAAAACGTATTGTTTCATTCATGTCATGTCATTCATCATTATCATTCATTTATGTAGAGCCTGCAGGTATAAATAGTTTCTTAGTTGAGGAGTGTACCTTGGGGCAGCAGTTGTGATGGGTATGTGAAAATATGTAAATATATAAATTGTTTTAAAATACTCTAGAGTTGTATTTCTACATTTCAAGAATACTGTTTCAGGTCAGAACTTTCCTGTCGGAAACCCTTATTGAATCAGAATGTGAATCCTTTTCAAAACTTTTCAAAACCCTTTCCTTAAATAATTATTTAATTAGCTGATTTGTAGAACGCTCTAGATCAGCTGTGAGGATCTATTCATGTTAAATCTAGTTGACTATCCTGATAATGTCACTGGCTTGGACTTGACTGAAAACAGAGCCCCATCAAGGACATGAACCTTTATTCTGGAATCTACAACATAATCTGAAGCCTGTCCCTGTATCAGAGGCCTGCTTCAAATCTTTTTCTGAACCAAAGGTCTGCCATTTCTTTCAAGAGCCCTTTTCAGAAACTGTTTGACTGTACTGTGAACAGGGCCTGGAGCTTTAATCACATGTGAAACATGTGACATGAGTTCCCAGTGTGACTTAAAAGATCTATTTGCTAACAGTTGTGCTATGAATGGAAAGTGTCTATTGTTTTTTCCACTCATGTGAATGTTAAGGACCAGCATTCCCATGTTTTGCCCATACTCCCACAGTGCTTATTTTTGTAGCAGTGGCTGTGGTTAAAGACTAAGGTCTGTCAGTGGTAGCCTATGTAAAACCTCTAGTGACCCAAGATGTGCAGTCTGATACAGATCTGGCAAAGAGGTGTGGGAGACTGAGATTTATATCATCAGTCAGTCTTTTATCTACGAGAATTGAATGGGAGAGCCTGTCTGTGTGACAGAATCTGGTTCAGCAGGTTGTAGCTACGAGGTTGACGATGCTGTGTTACCTGACGTGAGGTGTGCTGGTGTCCTTGATTCAGGCACTGTTTTGGGGGCAGGAAATGGAAGAGAGTTGGGAAATTCATCTGCAGTGGTCACAGTTCCTTTTGTGTGTGTCTGGAGCGCTGGTGTGCTGCTCTGTGAGGGAGGTGTGTCATTTTGGGAAGTGGAGGACATAATAGATCGAGGCCAGGATGTGTTTGTGGGCTCAGATTTTGGAGGTTGTGTGGTGGCTGGGCTTTGAGTTGGAAATGCTGTGACACCAGTTGCAAAATATCCCCGAGTCCCTGCGCTTGTGTTTGCAGATACAGTCTCTGGTATTACTGTAATTTATTTGGTGTCCGCACTTGCATGTGGACAAGATACATTCACATCTCCAGATCTGTCCCTAGCGGGCATGCACACTTCTGTCACAGTCGAAGAATGCAGGGTTGAACCTGCAGGTGCCAGTGATGATGATGTCTCAGGGGTTGGAACGTCAGTGGTCACATTTGAGCCAGGTCCGTCACCCGTTGTTGAGTCTGTTTGGGTTTCTTGAGTCTGGTGCTTTACCTTGCTGGCCGTAGGCGGTGTCTGGCTAACAACAGTGGAAAAGGTGGAAGGTGCAGGGCTTTGGGTGGGTGTGAGATGGGAGGTGGTGTCCACTCTAGGCTCTGCATTATTACCATGTAGCAACTGGACCACAGTTGTCAGAATTTGAAGTTGGTTATGGACAGCTTGCGTGACACATACAGCAGCTGTAGGAAAAGTCAAGGGACTTCTGGTTAGGTGTTTCTTTCTAAATGACAAATCAAATCCTTGCAGGCATTAACAGTCATATGACAAGACTGTCACTTTTATATTTCAAGCTGAAATGTGAAGGCTCCCACATTTACGAAATATTAAATTAGCAATGGAATTGGTTACACTGTAGAGGTAAAAGTCAAAGCCTCTGCTGGTGTGTCATTTACTGAGAGATATTTGGTGACAACGTAGTAATGAAACATCATAGCAACAACATAGTAATGAATTAACTCCACCTTCAGGTCAAGACAGGGCAGAGGTCAAGACAGGGCAGAGGTCAAGACAGGGTAGAGGTCACTGGCGTCAAAGTTACTTGAGGGCCAAAGAGTCTAAGTTGTTTGAGGACTAATTCAGGTTATGGGGTGTGCGTCACAACTTACCAAGAGGACCCAGGAGGAATGAGAGCAATGTCATGGCTGCTGGCTGAACGTCACACAACGTCTTACACCGACGATCTGATGGCAGGAAAGAGACTTTAAATACAGAACTACCTAAAAAAAAAAACTTTTATCATGATCTCTTACAATTGATTTACTCACATACCATCTGCTATAAATACATCTCCAGTCTATAGTGTATGCATGCATTAAACATATTTTTGCAAGTGCATCTCTCTTTATACGACAGGTAACACAGAGCACACATGGATGGAGCACGCATGGATCAGTCCCCACCAGGGAGTGGCAGAGGCAAAAGATCTCATAGATAGTTAAGACAAACAGGTTTCTGAGTCACCCACTATTGCAGTTGAACAGAGGTCATTTGCCTGTTTATACACAACATTACATTGTCAAGTATAGTTCATCACACTGGTAGTAAAAACTGAAAGAGTGTAAAATATGTGTTTTTGAGAGCTCATCCAGGTCCACACGGAAACACGAAAATTCATGAAAACACTGTTGCTAACTAGCTTGTTTAAAAAAAAAAATCACAATTCTTGCATAACCTATGCTGCAAGTTATAGCACAACAATTAACAACATTATTATCAATGAGACGACATAAATTCATTGTTCAACATCAACATAACAAGGTTTGGGCAAACAGAATTTCCTCACTGAACTGAATCAACCGTGCTTAAAGTTACTTGTATTTAGTGTCACTTTTTGTCGAACAAATCCAGAAAAGGCTTTGGTCTCTGATGTTTCCGATTATGTGCTCCTCATAGACATGACAACCATGATGTGTCTGGCAATCAAAAGTAGATTTTCTGTTCATTGCCAATGAGGACGGGGTGGAGGCTTTGAAGGGTGCAGCTCAGCTTGTCCTGAAGCTTCATGGATAGTGAAAGCTGACTGGATAAAGTCGGGCCATGTCGTCATCATTTGCAAATCAGTTTTAGCAAAAACTAAGTTTCCACCGTATTCGTGTGGAATACTCTTATCCCCCCCCCCCCCGCCAATGCACACACGCACACACACACACACACACACACACACACATATATACACACACATATGCGCAGACACCCCTTTTTTTCTTTTCTTTCTTTTTCTCAGCTTTCCTTCATTTTGATTTTGGTTGGTTGTTTTAATGGCATTGTTTTGCTCTTGTCTTGTTTGGTGTCTTTTGTTGTCCTGTAGTCCTGTGTAGGCAATGGAGTGGGTGGGTGGGAGGGTCTTGGGATTTACAATGTGTCTATGTATCTGATTTTTGTACAAATGGGATAAACTTTGTGTAGTTCAAGATGTGTCCTGTATTGTTGTGGGATAAAACTTTTAAAATATCAATAAATATATGGTTAAAAGAAAACAAAAACCAAAATTGTCTTCACTGCCTTCGCTATTTTAATACCTCATAATCTGATTTGCATATTGCCAGTTGTGTTGTTTACATGTGTTCTCTTCATAATATAAATTGAGGTTCAGACTTTATAAAAATGTGAAAACCACTGTATATTTGTGAAATGTGTGAGATTAAATTATGTCATGAAATGTACGGACGTACGTTGCCTAGCATAGTGCTTAGCACTGTGCTCCCTGTGACTGTGCTCCCTGTGTCAAGGACTTTTTTCCCCATTGTATCTGTTTATGATATTGTATCATGAATTAACATATATTCATAGATCATGAGTTTTCATGTGCTAACACACAGGAACAGCCATCTTTTGTCAGGAAAAACACATTCCTTCATTTCTCCCTGGTTGTCATTGCTGGAAATTGGCCTTGTGGGATGTATTGCTTTGTTTCAGGTCACAACTCAAAATATAATAAACACTGAGTAACCACTACTGACATCACAGGAATCTGTGATGTCACCTCACTCTCAGTTGGGTTGTTTATCAAGAAAACAGTGTTACCCCTCTGTGTTGCTATTAAAAGAATGAATTAGGCTCTTCATTCCTGCAATTCATTCTTCTCATGGGCTGGATGTAAAAATAAATCAGCATCACGTTGTGACGCAAAAGACATGGCAGACTGACCAACACTGGCAGGTGTGGCAGGTGTTTGTTGTTCATTCCATTCCAGAGAAGATGGGGAAATAAGATATATAACAAAGATAACAATATCAAATGGCAAAAAAGCATGCTTGTCCTTTATAATCAACATATCTTGTGTATGATCAACTTCAAGAAAGAACCTAAGCTGAACTGTACTTTTAACACCAGTTTGTAGGCATTTGCAACTCACACAGTTAGAAAGATGACAACATCAAGCTGAATTAGCTAATTCATTTAAAATGACTCATTTATGTTGATTGGACTACATTTTTGCATTCATGTGTCAAGACTATGGTTATTAATGGTAAAAGGGGCATTTGTGTTTACGATTCATCCCTCATCTTTGTTACTTTAGTCCTCAGACCCTCTTTGGACTCCAGATCTCCTCTCTCCTGGCCTACAGGGTTGTACGCTCGAAGCAACAGACCGCAGCCTCTCACTAGCGGTGCACCTGGAACTGACTTCTCTGAACCACCCTGCGAAACTGGATGGAGAGCGGACCATTATGAGCCCTCAGGAGGATTATCCACAAACAAAAGTCGAGAAGCTGAATGTGTAGTTCCGAGGTTTAAATGCAGTCTTTGAGGTCCGCAATATAGCTGGTCCATCAAGCCTCTTGGAGTAAACACTGCTGCACATTCTTTTGTAAAGGAACCTAGTTTCTCCCATATTCTTGTGTGTGGCTGTTCCTGTAGCAAATCAGAATGAACTCTGTCTACTAACTTTACCTGATCAAAACTTCTGGTGAAGTCAATAAATATTTTATATGAAGTGGCTATTTGCCTCTCAGCAGTCAGCCTTTTGGTGTTCATTTTCAGCCATTTTGAGTGAGGCAACTAATGAGCTCAACAATGAGCTAACAGATATCCATGGATCATGAGTTTCCATGTGCTAACAGTCAGGAACAGCCATCTTTTGACAGGAAAAACACATTCCATTTCCCACTAGTTGTCATTGCTGGTAATTGGCCTTGTGGGAGTTATTGCTTTGTCTCAGGTCACAACTCAAAAGCGAAACACTGAGTGACCACTACCGTTGTCACCTCACTCTCTGTTGGGTTGCTTATCAAGTAAACAGTGTTACCCCACTGTGTTGCTATTAAAAGAACGAATTAGGCTCTTCATTCCTCAATTCATTCTTCTCATGGGCTGGATGTAAAAATAAATCAGCATCACGTTGACGTTGTGACGCAAAAGACATGGCAGACTGACCAACACTGGCAGGTGTGGCAGGTGTTTGTTGTTCATTCCATTCCAGAGAAGATGGGGAAATAAGATAGATAACAAAGATAACAATATCAAATACAAAAAAAACCATGCTTGTCCTTTATAATTAACATATCTTGTGTATGATCAGCTTCAAGAAAGAACCCAAGCTGAACTGTACTTTTAACACCAGTTTGTAGGCATTTGCAACTCACAGAGTTAGAAAGATGACATCAAGCTGAATTAGCCAATTCATTTAAAATGGCTCATTTATGTTGATAGGGCTACATTTTTGCATTCTTGTGTGAAGAGTATGGTTATTAATGGTAAAAGAGGCATTTGTGTTTACGATTCATCCCTCATCTTTGTTACTTTAGTCCTCAGACCCTCTTTGGACTCCAGATCTCCTCTCTCCTGGCCTACAGGGTCGTACGCTCCCCCCCAACAAATCGCACCCTGTTCATATTGAGTAAAACTATATACAGTGGGGAAAATAAGTATTTGAACCCCTGCCGATTTCGCAAGTTTGGCCACTTGCAAAGAAATGTGTGATCTATAATTGTAATGGTAGGTGTATTTTAACAGTGAGAAATAGAATATCAACAAACAAATCCAGAAAACTGCATTTTATAACATTTATGGCTTTATTTGTATTTGATGCAGAAAATAAGTATTTGAACCCCTAGCAAAACATGACTTAGTACTTGGTGGAATAACCCTTGCTGGCAAGCACAGACGTCAGACTTTTCTTGTAGTTGGTCACCAGGTTTACACACATCTCAGGAGGGACTTTGGTCCACTCCTCTTTGCAGATCCTCTCCAAATCCTTAAGGTTGAGTTTTCAATGGGAGGGAATGAGGGAATGAGGTTCAAGCCCAATATTCCACATTACATGGCCCCATCCATAGTCCCCTCAATGCAGTGGAGTCGTCCTGTACCCTTGGCAGAGAAACAGCCCCAAAGCATAATGTTTCCACCTCCATGCTTGACGGTGGGGATGGTGTCATATTCAGCATTTTTCCCCCTCCAAGTGGCCAAACTTGCAAAGTTGGCTGGGGTTCAAATACTTATTTTCCCCACTGTATATTTTCAATTTAAGTTGACATGACTGCTAAGACAGGGCTTTTCCCCAGAGGCAGTCTGTTTGGTCTTTGGCGCCCCCTGCTGTCCTTGACTCTGCCTAGCAGAGTGTGACAGATGACAGTCCTCTGTTGCAAATCCCTGCAAAAAACAATTGGTAGTCCTGCTGCTTTGACAGCCAGTAGGTTTAGTCATTGCATCTGATGCCTAAACCAGCCTGCACTTCTTCTGTTGTTAGTATTGTTATTGGCAAATTTGTTAAATCTGAAATGAAACATCTTCTTGCAAAGAAACATGCAAATGAAGAAAATATTGTCCTAATCTTCCTCATTCAAAATGATAAACTTTTAAAAGTTCATGTGTGTTAGCAATGTATACTTTTACCTCCATACTGATTTGGAACACTGTGTCTGCTCTGCACAGTTATCGTCAAACTGCTGGATATGTTGTAGGCTATATGTCTTTGGAGTCAGCTAGCAGTTGCTATTTCGGGCGAAATTCGGGCGAAATTTGGTTTTCGGTTAGCTAATCTGTGGCTAATTTGCCTTTGGTATATTAAAGTAGGCTAATAGTTACTGGTACACTCAGCTATCAGGGAATAGAGTAAAATATTTAGTTTCATATATCTTTTGAGTCTGCTAGCAGTTGCTATTTCAGGCGAAATTCGGTTTTCGGTTAGCTAATCTGTGGCTAATATATACATTCGTACTTTGCGGCAAAATATATAAATATATATATATATATATATATATATATATATATATTTCATGCAAAGTAGCGTGAATATGTGTGTGAAACTTGACACAAGCATTATAGTCTTGTTTTGGAGTAATTTGATTTGTGTGTTTTTTTGTCTGTGTGCTTGCTCTGTGAAATGCTGCTCTCCGCTGTCCCTCCCTTTCCGGTGGGGCAACGACCCACGCTGCCACACCGTTACCATGGAAACACCAATGAGCGTGAACCACACAGGCCAAAGTTAACATTGAGCGGTGGGGCACTTTCAGATGTGCCCCACAAAATCTGCCTGGCAACTAGACTAGAATAATGCGAAAACCGCGA
The DNA here is from genome assembly GCF_900700415.2 of Clupea harengus. NCBI lineage: Eukaryota > Metazoa > Chordata > Actinopteri > Clupeiformes > Clupeidae > Clupea > Clupea harengus. The sequence continues at coordinate 17,282,913 of NC_045169.1, forward strand.
GACCTGTACCCCCGTGACTAAGAAAAAAAAAACATACAGTCAGATCAATGCCAGTAACGGCACTGCTAGTTAGCTATCGCTAGATTTAGACTATTTTGGAAGTGTTTTTTTAATTCATACAGTGAATAATGTAAATTATTTGTTGAGGGTGCAATTTAGTACATTGCCGCTGGAAGAAAAATTAGAAATCAAACGTTTGGGACCACACAGACCAGACGACTTGATCCTGCTGCAGCCAGGTCAGAAAGCGACTCGAACTTTCAAGACGGAATGGTATGACAGAAATGGTATGACATCAAAACGAGCACTGTTCTCTTTCCCATGCCTTCTCTTTGGAATTGGTACTAATGCAGACTCAGTTCGGACAACGGATGGATTCGAAGACCTGAAGCATCTGGCAGAAAGAACAGTGAAACACGAAAGCTGTAAACCCCATAATCAATTGCGCCCTGCAATTGGGACTATTGGGGCAGGTCAACATCATGGCACAGCTAGATAGTGCATACCAGCGGAACATTTTAGAGCACAACAAACAGACGGAGGAGAATCGTTATGTACTGGGAGGCTGATATCGTGCATAAAGCTCTGTGGGAAGCGCGAACTTTGAGACAATGTGCGAGGGCGACACCAGGCTGCAAAGACACTACGATTCTGTGAGTCAAACTTTTTTTTTTGGAGCTGATGGATGTATCAATGCAATCTGCAAGAACAAATTTCCGTTCATTTAGCAGCATGTTTTGTTGCTGTTATTTGTTTCAGTTGTGTCTTTTGCTTCATATTGTGTACCACACGTGTGCCACAAGCTTAATAAATTACGCAAGTTATTTGAGCTATGTGTCTGTCTAATCTTTTTACTTTGTTGCAATCATTTTACTTTAATGCTGTATTATAGGCAACATCTTTGTGTCGCGCTGAAGCATGTGAAATGTATTTGAAATAGGATTTCTGTTCCCTGCTGACACTCAAAATGCAGCCCATAGCATACCTTACTGATCTATATAGGCCTACTGCTTATAATAATCAGCTACCTCTATTTTTGTGACTGAATTTCAGGCTAAAATCGCCACTGGGTCACATGAATAATAAATAATAAACACATAAATGAATCTGGATGCATGCCTGCTGTTAAAAAGGCCACCAGTTGCACCCAGCTGTGCACCCCCGCTGTGCCGGCCACTCACGGGACCTGGGGTCCATGAAGGGTCATCCTATCATTTGATCCCAGAGTTCCGTGGGGCTCGTGCACAGTGGAATTTCACTGACCATTTGGTCAAACTCAACAGTTTCAAGGCTCCCCCTCAGCTCCCCTATATAAGCCTGACCCACCGCTGGCCAGTGTGTGGGTCAATAGAAGCTGGAGAGGAGCCTTATCATCAAGGAGTTAACGGACAATTCTGTTATCAAGGACATTCACGTTCGTCTTGCCGTGCGTCTTTGTGAATGCTTGAGTGTGTGTGCAATAAATACTTTGGTACATCCGTCATCATTGGGACATTGACATCGTTATTGTTCTGACCGGACAAACCTGTGGCGATTGTCCCTTAATCCTTAAACTAGCAATACAGTCCTTTTTGGGGTTTATTCAACTCAACATCCCCCTATTTTATACATATGCAGACATGTATTTGACATCTAGATGAATCTGAATGAATGCACATGCAGACATGTGTAACCAAGGTTAACAAAGTTACCTTTAAGATTCTGTAAATATGTATAAATAGTAATTAATAAATAGTCTAATAATAAACATTAAACATTAATTAGATATGTATTTATTAGTACCTTAGGAATTTAGCATAGCTTTTTAATGAATGAATTGTAATGAAATGAAAAGCAATGTTGGAGCGGCCTCTACAGGACGTAGTGCGTGCTGAAGAGCTCGCGCAACTTTTACTTTGAATTTAAATAAGAGAAGACGTTGAGATAAGAAGAAGACGGTTAAAACATTTACGGGGACAACCTTTTAAAAATGCAACGCCTTTACTGACCTAATTAATGAAACCAAATTGAATTATTGAATGATATTTTAAAGTTAAATTGTTTAAACGAGTATGATAGAAAAGGTACCGTTATACAGTTTGAAGATACGCGATTTATGTTTTCATGATTTTGTGCTAGTTGAGTGCTAACTTGTAGCCTAGCCAGCTAGCTACACCGAGGACAGCGGACCTGCTGGACGAAGATGTTGGTTTGAAACTTTGAGGATCGAAATGAACATTGTCATTGTAAAATCACCTACAGTGAATATTGACTGACTGACTGACTAAATACTGCTTGAAAACAACAACGACGACAACTAGATGGCGAGCTTCCCACCGAACAACCGAAAAGTACGGATTACACACCACATCCAGTCCAACTGACTGAGAACTAGAAGTTCCACGGATCCGTAAGACTTTATTTGTTCTTGTTATTTAAAGAAGACACTAAATGAACTCACAGATACTTGTAACATATTTAATTGATTGGATATTTGATTGTGTGTATTGTAAATGGGATATTGATTTTGTTAAGCTACTGTTGAACTGATAGCCTGTACAATTGTGTTGGGTTATGTGAATTTGATAAAGTTAAGAACTAAGGTTAAGATTTGCTTGAGAATTTAAATTAGATAAAACTTTATTAGATAATTAAATGATTTATTTATTTATTAACTATTTATTAAATACTTAATATATATATATATATATATATAATTTATATTAAAGATAACTACATTTAACTAGTGTAAAGAAATAAAATAGAACAAATAAGAAGCAAATAGATTATAAAATAGAGATAAATAAGATTATAATAGAGTAAATATGAATTCATAAAGAGTTTGAGTTGATTTAAGGTTTTGATATCGAGATATTTTGATGCATGTTTTTATTTTACATTTTCTAAATGTTGAGCCTTGTATATATATGTAAATAACTATTTACCACTAAAATCTGAAATTTATCAAACCCTGTTTGTTGTGATTGACTGCGCACCTGAAAAGCATCTAGAATCTTCTGATGGCCCAGATCTTAGATCGTATGTAAACAAGTGTTACAGCTTGGCGAGCTAGCAGCCAGGAGCGCAGTAAAAATATTGACTAAAATAATTTTCATGACACAAATTTGCTTGACTAAAACTCACTCAAAACCTAGAACTAAAAGATGGAAGTTATCCAGAAAAATGATATAAAGGTCCCTAATGCCGTTTTAATTAGCGGAATAACAGAAACAGATCTAGATGAAGACATACTTGACCTTTTAAAGAGATACGGTGCAGTTAACAGGCTTATCTGTTTTAATGACCCCAATTCAGTGTCAGGGAAATCCTTAATAGTAGAATACAAGTCTGGGAAAGCTGTACTTGACCTTCAGTCCCTCTTAGGCTTACCTCATACCCAAGAATTCGGCAGTGATCCCACAGTGACATACACTGTAGTAGCTTTGGCCAGTGTATACACAAAGAAAGCTGGAAAAGATGCAACCCAAACTTACCTGGATGAAATCAAAGCTATAGCAAAGAGTGGTGGAAAAGGCTATGCAGAAGTCCTGAAAGACATGTTAACACAGATTAGTAAGACCCTCACCACTGAAAGCCTTGAGTCAGACACTGATGAAGAGGCTGAAGCTACACATGACATAGTCACAACCTCAATTTCATCAAGGACATCTCAAAATGCTTTGCCAAGAATGAGAGTCCCAGTAAGTCCACCTTTTTCCAGAAATGATCTAAACCCTCCAGACGTTCAAAAAGTCGTAGTAGAACACATTGGCCCTCATTCTCGAACATTTTCTGAAGTTTCTTCTGAAATGTTTCTTACGGGCTTCGGAAAAACAACGTAAGCAAAAGACATCCGCCAAATTCATGCACGCTTGAAAATGTGGTCCTACGCAGCAGAAGTTTTCTGGGCTGTGCTCCCCCGGAAGAGTTTTCTTAAATTGAAAGCGCGTTCTCGTGCTCCTGAATTTGCATACATACACGCCCTGCCAGCTCCTTATAAGGGCACGCAACCGTAGTGACGTGTGCAGTCGGAATCGACCGAATCTACACGAAAGCAACTCGTAAACGAGTCACGTCAAAGCGGAAAGCATCACCGTCGAGTAAACGCAGATCTAACTTCAACTATATATGTCTATGACTTGAACGGTGCAGAGATGGACTGTTGCAGGATGTAGATGTGTCCATTCTATTCCACTATAGCTATATCAACGTGATTGAGTTTAGTGCTTATTTATTTATTCACTTACATTTGCAGTGTTCGTGTACATTACATTTAGTCATTTAGCAGACACTTTTGTCCAAAGCGACGTACAAGGGATAGAACAGTCAAGCTACGAGCAATAGAGACCTAGTGTAACAATAAATACTACTTTACATACGAAATAGGAAATAAAAACGAAGTGCAGGAATGTAACTGCTATAAGTGCAAGTTAAGCACTAGTCGAAGTACCAGTTAGGAAGGGAGGTGCTCTCTGAAGAGTTGGGTCTTCAAAAGCTTCTTAAAGGTAGAGAGGGACGCGCCTGCTCTGGTAGTGCTAGGCAGTTCGTTCCACCAACTTGGAACTACTTGAAAATTCTGGATTGCCGTACTTGCACAGACGGCAGTGCCAAACGACGCTCACTAGACGAGCGCAGCATTCCGGTGTAGTCCTTTTATTTATTTTATGACATCACGGTGCCTCGTAGAATCATGACTATAGGCCTACATGTGAAACGTAATTGTTAATGATACTTTAATCCGAGGATCTGTAGAGTTGATGTGAACGCAATCACCAACGATTTCTCACAAATTCATTAACACGGAGAGTTTTCTTAAATGCGATTCCTCAAAAAACCACAAGATGGCCCACGGGGCCATCTTGTGGTTTTTTAAGGAATCGCATTTGAGAAAACTCTGGCCGAGTTACGACTGCTATTTCGAGTTCGGAAAGTCTTCTGAAGTTCAGAGCAAATCCCAGATGAGAAAACTTTCATGAATGCCAAATGTTGTCCTAAATCCAATTCCTCTTAAATTCCTCTTAAATTCCTCTTAAATTCTTCTTAACTGCGTTCGAGAATGAGGCCCATTGTACGCAACAATGACTTAATGACTCATAGACTCAGACTCCGAACCTTCTCAGGTAGAACTCCCCGTCCATCTAATGAGGTTAATTATGATACCTGGCGTGCAAGTGTAGAGCTCCTCTTACAAGACCCAGCTGTGTCTGATCTGCAAAGAGTGAGGAGGATATGTGACAGTCTTTACTCACCAGCCTCTGACATCATCAAGTCAGTCAATCCAGGTTCTCCACCAACAGACTATGTGAAATTGCTAGATTCCGCCTTCTCCACTATGGAGGATGGAGATGAGCTATTTGCAAAGTTCATGAGCATCTTCCAGAACACTGGTGAAAAGCCGTCAGAATACATACAGCGACTTCAAGTGGCATTGAACCTCACCATGAAACGTGGCGGAGTGCAACCTCCTGATGTGAACAAGCATCGCTTGAAGCAATTCTGCAGGGGATGCTGGGACGATACATTAATCACAGAACTGCAATTAGAACAGAAAAAACAAGACCCACCGTCATTCACAGAGCTGTTGGCACTGTTACGCACTAAAGAGAACAAGACTGATTCTAAAGCCACACGAATGAAACAACACCTAGGCGTTGTCAAGCAACATGCTGCTGTTAAGTCCCAGATATCATACTCTTGCAAAGAAGAAGATGTTAGCCAGCTTAGTTCAGTAACTGCTAAACTGACTAAACAAGTTGCAGAACTTCAAAGCCAGCTTGCCACTCTAGCTGAGGAAAAGCATACATCCAGAGCAAAGCCCAGCTCTTTCAAGCCACAAAAAGAGAAAAATGACACAAAAGCTGAGGCAGAATCCAAACTTAAAGTCACAAACAAGCAGCACACTGTCAAGCCTAGACCATGGTACTGCTTTAAATGCGGCGAAGATGGACATATCGCAACATCTTGCAGTAATGACCCCGATCCTACATTAGTGGCTGACAAGAGAAAACAGTTGCAGAAGAGGCAGCGTGAATGGGAGTCTCAGAATGTTTCCAGCGATTTAAACTGAAACAAGTCTCTGTTGCGGGACGAACAGGGGCTACTTTTAGGAGACAACGTTCCAAATGCCAAATTCGAATGCAACAAGATAATTCAAGATCCACATCACAAGCCACAACAATACCCAAGGGGTTGGTCGGCACAAAGTGCACTGCCCATATCAGAATAGCTGGAAGAAAATGCACCTGTTTACTAGATACAGGATCTCAGGTCACCACTATCCCTGAATCCTATTATGACCAACATTTATCAGAACAACCCATTCATTCCTTGAATAATCTTTTGAACGTTGAGGGAGCTAATGGACAAGCTGTCCCTTATCTAGGATACATAGAAGTCACCATCGCATTTCCCAAGAATTTTGTTGGAGTAGACATGGAAGTCCCAACTTTAGCCTTGATCATTCCAGAACTTCCATCCAACTCACAAGCTGACATATTAGTTGGCATGAACACATTAGATGCACTGTACAAAGACTGCTCCGAAATGCAAAATATCCTGTATACTCCCCATCAGTCTGGCTACAGAGATGTTTTGAAAATATTGCAAATACGTCAGAAACAATTCACAGAGGGAAACATTGGACTTGCAAGACTACCCGACAAGAACCCTAAAACAATCCCAGCTGGACAGAGTCTGGTCTTGTGTGCATCAGTCACTATCAAAGAGCTGCACACTGACAAATGGGCCATTCTTGAACATCCGACATCTCCTTTGCCAGGGGGATTGATCGTGAAGACATGCATAGTGACTACTGAAAACAAAAAACCCTTTCACTTACCTGTAATGATAACCAATACAGCAGATCATGATATCACCATCCCCCCTAGATGTATTATTGCTGAGTTGAACGCAATCCAGTCTGTGATTTCCAAAGAACCATCTCTTACGGCCTCCAATAATGCTGATAGCAAGGCCGTCAGGCCAGAATTCAATTTTGGAGACTCTCCGATTACTCCTGAGTGGAAGGAGAGATTGACTCAAAAGCTGCAGAACATGAGTAGTGTATTCTCTCAGCACCACGTAGACTTTGGATGCACTGACAAAGTTAAACACAGAATCAATTTGACTGATGAGACACCATTTAAACATCGATGTCGACCTGTACACCCTGAAGATCGAGAAGGTGTTCGAAAGCATATCCAAGAATTATTAGACACTGGAGTCATCAGAGAATCTGAATCTCCATTCTCATCTCCAATTGTTGTAGTACGGAAAAAGAACGGAGACATTCGACTGTGTATAGACTATCGCAAATTAAATCTAAGAAAAGTGAAAGACGCTTATGCTCCTCCGAATATTGAGGACACTTTCATGGCATTGACTGGATCGAAATGGTTCTCCGTGCTCGACCTGAAGTCAGGTTATTACCAGATAGAAGTTGAAGAGGCTGATAAGCCAAAGACTGCCTTTGTTTGCCCGTTCGGATTCTATGAATTCAACAGGATGCCTCAAGGGGTCACTAACGCGCCCAGCACCTTTCAACGCATCATGGAGAAATGCATGGCAGGCCTGAATTTGAAAGAAGTCCTTGTCTTTTTGGATGACATCATTGTCTTCTCAAAGGATTTAGAAGAACACGAGGAGAAATTTTTCAAAGTCCTGAATAGGCTTAGGGATTATGGCCTGAAACTAGCGCCAGAGAAATGTGTCTTTGCCCAGACCTCAGTCAAGTATCTTGGCCACATAGTTTCTAGTGAAGGAGTCAAAACAGACCCAAACAAAATAGTCGCTGTTAAAACTTGGCCAGTCCCAACTAACTTGAAAGAACTCAGGTCCTTCCTTGGATTCATTGGCTATTACAGACGATTCATAAAGGATTTTTCACGCAAAGTAAAGCCTCTGAATGAATTAACATCTGGCTACCCACCTACCAGGAAGAACTTGAACGTGAAGAACAGAGGTCAATACCACAATCCAAAAGAGCCGTTTGGCAGCAGGTGGGCGATAGCTTGCCAGCAAGCCTTCGAATTAATGATTAAAGAGCTAACATCTGCTCCAGTCTTAGCATTTGCTAACCCCCAGCTGCCCTATAGAGTCAATACAGATGCTAGTACTACTGGTTTAGGGGCCGCCCTCTATCAAGAGCAAGATGGGAACCTGAGAGTCGTAGCCTATGCAAGTAGGGGTCTCTCTCGTAGTGAATCAAGATACCCTGCCCATAAACTAGAGTTCTTAGCCCTTAAATGGGCAGTTACTGAGAAATTTCAAGACTATCTGTATGGAAGCTCCTTTACAGTAGTTACTGACAGCAATCCACTAACATACGTGCTGTCCACAGCCAGATTAGACGCAACCAGTTACAGGTGGCTAGCTGCTTTATCCACCTATAACTTCAAGCTGCTGTATAGAGCTGGAAAGCAGAACAACGATGCCGATGGGCTGTCAAGACGACCACATGGAGAGCTCTTTGATGATCCCACATCCCAGAAAGAACGTGAGCGGATATGGAAGTTCAGTGAAAGTCACCTGTGTGGTGAAGAAGTCACCTCAGATGTGGTGAGAGCTATCTGTGAAAGCCGCCTTGTCCAAATGACAGCACCTGCTACAGCATTTGTCGGATCTCTGACTACGGACATAAACTCCATACCAGACAGTTACCTGGATGAGGATCAGTGTGGAGGACTACCTGTTGTTTCACATCTGTCGAACTCTGACCTTGTGAAATTTCAAGAGACCGACCCCTGCATCCGAGAAGTCATACGACAGATAAAGACTGAAGAAAAGCCCTGTAAATCAGTGAGAGATGCAATCCCGAAGTTACCTCTTCTGCTCAGAGAACTGGACCGCTTAAGCATACAAGATGATGTCCTTTACAGAAAGAGGACAACTGGAGGACAGATTACTTACCAACTTGTCTTGCCAGAGCAGCTTCAAAGCGATGTAATGAAGAACTTACATGATGACTTTGGTCACATGGGCATAGACCGCACTCTGGACCTTGTGAGGAGGCGATTCTATTGGCCCAAAATGGCTGCAGATGTCGAACACAAAGTTAAGACATGCGGGCGGTGTGTGAGAAGAAAGGCCTTACCTGAGAAAGCAGCTCCGTTGGTGAATATAACAACCTCTCGACCCTTACAACTTGTCTGCATGGATTTTCTCTCAGTTGAACCCGATCAGAGTAACACTAAGGACATATTAGTGATCACGGATCACTTCACCAAGTATGCCCTAGCGATCCCTACATCTAATCAAACAGCAAGAACTGTTGCAAAAAGCCTTTGAGAACATTTTATCTCTCATTATGGTTATCCAGAGCGTCTACACAGCGACCAAGGTCCTGACTTTGAGTCCCGCTTGATAAAAGAATTGTGTGAGATTGCCAGAATTAAAAAGATACGAACTACGCCCTACCACCCCAGAGGAAACCAGGTGGAGCGGTTCAATAGAACACTCTTGAGCATGCTTGGGACCCTGGAGAACAAAAGCAAAAGTTGCTGGCGAGAGTTTGTGAAACCACTTGTACACGCCTACAACTGTACAAAAAACGACACGACCGGGTTCAGTCCGTATGAACTCATGTTTGGTCGTGAACCAAGACTGCCGGTCGACCTAGCATTTGGACTACCCTTGAGAGACAAAGAACAGACATCACATTCACAGTATGTACAGAACTTGAAATCTCATCTTGAAGAAAGCTTCAAAATCGCAGCTGAACACTCAAAGAAAAGGGCTGGATATAACAAGACAAGATTTGACAAACATGTGACTGCTTCACAGTTGAAAGAAGGAGACCGGGTATTAGTAAGGAACCTACGTTTACGTGGGAAACACAAACTCGCAGACAAGTGGGAGCAAACCATCTATGTGGTAGTAAGCCAAGCCGGTGACCTCCCTGTCTATGAAGTGTGTCCTGAGAACCAATCTGGACCAATGCGAACACTGCACAGAGATTTACTTTTACCTTGTAACTTCCTTCCTCCTGAAGAAGAAGCACAAGAAGAATCAGTCCTAGTCCGTAGAACTCGGAGTACTCAGAGGAATAATCAAGATAAAGATGTAAACTCAGAACTCCAAGGGGAAGAGTCCACTGATTCAGAGGATGATGTTCCTTATTTCTTCAGACCTCATACAATTGAGATTGAACATGTGAAAAGAAAAGAACCTTGTGCACAGCACATTGATCTGAGAGTCACAGGGCCCAAATCCAGTACTACTCCAGCAGACACGATCACCCAAACCAGAGAAGTTTTGGAACCCCAGAGAAACCTGAATCACTTACCTGTGAACACTCCTACCACGGATAGCAACTTACCTTTTGCTCCTGAAGAGTCCACTGGAGAAACTGGCTTACCTGTCAGTCCAGAAATACAACCTGTGGAGGAAATAGCAACTGAAGATACACCTAGTCAGAACCCATCTGGCAGCACAAATTCAGAACCTACCTCAACCTTGGATGACCCAAGCACGAGTCAAGAAGAAGAGATACAAGAACAGTTGGCTAGTACAGAAACAACACATGATCAGAACTGTGAACAAGAAGAGTGTACACTAAGAAGGTCTTCCAGACACAGAGAACAAGCAAGAATGCTGACTTACCCAGAACTAGGGAATCCCTTAGTGACAATAGTTAAGTCCCTCTTCCAAGGTCTTAGTACAGCTATTGTAGAATCACTCCCAGACTTGATTAATTCTGAACATGCCTACCCCGTAACAATGCAGCCTTGTAGAACGCAAAGGGACTTGCATATATTCAGAGGGGGAGGATGTAACCAAGGTTAACAAAGTTACCTTTAAGATTCTGTAAATATGTATAAATAGTAATTAATAAATAGTCTAATAATAAACATTAAACATTAATTAGTTATGTATTTATTAGTACCTTAGGAATTTAGCATAGCTTTTTAATGAATGATTTGTAATGAAATGAAATGTAATGTTGGAGCGCCCTCTACAGGACGTAGTGCGTGCTGAAGAGCTCGCTCAACTTTTACTTTGAATTTAAATAAGAGAAGACATTGAGATAAGAAGAAGACGGTTAAAACATTTACGGGGACAACCTTTTAAAAATTCAACGCCTTTACTGACCTAATTAATGAAACCAAATTGAAGTATTGAATTATATTTTAAAGTTAAACTGTTTAAACGAGTATGATAGAAAAGGTACCGTTATACAGTTTGAAGATACGCGATTTATGTTTTCATGATTTTGTGCTAGTTGAGTGCTAACTTGTAGCCTAGCCAGCTAGCTACACCGAGGACAGCGGACCTGCTGGACGAAGATGTTGGTTTGAAACTTTGAGGATCGAAATGAACATTGTCATTGTAAAATCACCTACAGTGAATATTGACTGACTGACTGACTAAATACTGCTTGAAAACAACAACGACGACAACTAGATGGCGAGCTTCCCACCGAACAACCGAAAAGTACGGATTACACACCACATCCAGTCCAACTGACTGAGAACTAGAAGTTCCACGGATCCGTAAGACTTTATTTGTTCTTGTTATTTAAAGAAGACACTAAATGAACTCACAGATACTTGTAACATATTTAATTGATTGGATATTTGATTGTGTGTATTGTAAATGGGATATTGATTTTGTTAAGCTACTGTTGAACTGATAGCCTGTACAATTGTGTTGGGTTATGTGAATTTGATAAAGTTAAGAACTAAGGTTAAGATTTGCTTGAGAATTTAAATTAGATAAAACTTTATTAGATAATTAAATGATTTATTTATTTATTAACTATTTATTAAATACTTAATACATATATATATATATAATTTATATTAAAGATAACTACATTTAACTAGTGTAAAGAAATAAAATAGAACAAATAAGAAGCAAATAGATTATAAAATAGAGATAAATAAGATTATAATGGAGTAAATATGAATTCATAAAGAGTTTGAGTTGATTTAAGGTTTTGATATCGAGATATTTTGATGCATGTTTTTATTTTACATTTTCTAAATGTTGAGCCTTGTATATATATGTAAATAATTATTTACCACTAAAATCTGAAATTTATCAAACCCTGTTTGTTGTGATTGACTGCGCACCTGAAAAGCATCTAGAATCTTCTGATGGCCCAGATCTTAGATCGTATGTAAACAAGTGTTACACATGTATTTCACATCTATAGCAGACAGCAGCCAGCAGCTGGTTTGTTAAACCCTCTGAAGTTTCGTTGCTGTCACAGGGCATGTTGTACAACTTCCTCAAAGTGCAAATATCTCAGTACAATTGGGAAACACTTGGTCGTACCTTTGTCTGATGCGTCGGTTGCACTTGCCACTGAAAAGGGCTAATTGTTTGCTTTGATGTAATCTGTATGTACCTGTACAGAGTAGGGCAGAGTAGGACATCCGCGCACAAAGCCTGGGCTTTAGTTTGGCCACACATCATCCCCTTAGCTATGGGCGAATCACAAAATATCTCTCTTTCCGCCGCAATCTACACCCCGGTACAACTGGTGGTGCTTTACAGCATGTTAAACCTTACACAGCTCAGCAGCGGCAATTTCTTATCCAACGGCAACGTACCTTCTCGGGAAAAAAATTGGAGTGAAGAGATACGAGATACGTCTGTTACTTTGATGCTTCTCTGTTCCCGCATGTCTTTCAATGGCAGCTTTAGCCTGACTGCTTATGTCAACATCACAGCGACAGAGAGTGCAGAAGTCATGAAAGGAGTCTCGACTGCTTTTTGAAATAAAATCAAGTTTTTTTGTCCATTCTGGGTTGAACGACGTCTGACGTTTTGGCATGTTTTCTTCTATGTGTTAACTTTCTGTCAATGTAGCCAGCAGCGTAGATGTGACATAGCCAGCACATGGAGCCTTGTTTACGTTATTTAAACAATGAAATAGGGATAGAACCTAACCTAAGCCTATCAGATATTTATTTGACACCGCTTTTAGCCAATCATTTGTTAGACTGCGTTCCAGCAAAATATTCTAGAGCGCGGCTCTTTAGGCCCAGTGCAACTCCAAAAAGGAGGACAAATATGCGTCCGGCTTGATGCTGCGCCGGATGCCGGACAGGGCATTGAAAATCCGGACTGTTCGGCCTAAATCCGGACGTCTGGTCTATCAGGGAATAGAGTAAAATATTTAGTTTCATATGTTTTTTGAGTCTGCTAGCAGTTGCTATTTCAGGCAAAATTCAGTTTTCGGTTGGCTAATCTGTGGCTAATTTGCCTTTCCTAACAGTTTGGTGAACTGTTCTACCTTGTACTTACCTTCCCGTTGACTAAGCTATGGCTAAGAGTCCTTTCCTATTAGTCATGTATTATTTTTTCCTTACATTTAGGTTGAACCAGGGACGTGCGGTCATATGAGGCAGGTTCTATAAAATAAAATAAATATTCATATTTCTCTACTAATCTGTGGTATAGGTGTAATTTCTGCATGATTCCAATCATTTCGAGCATTTTTATAATCAAAATCGCTGAATTTGCTGAATTTGCGCATGTCCTATTCAAATAGACGAGAGAAAACAAGGGACGTGCGGTCAGGTGAGGCACCATGTATTGTCTATGGGAGCTAGTGAGGGAGTGCCTCACCTAGGATTGCGCAATCACTCCAAACTGGGTTTTGCGCATGCGTGCACATGCGTAGATCCTTTGAGCTGAGCTCAAAACGCACACGGTACCTCTGCCTCAATGAAGGGGGCGTGCGAGAGCGCACCTGTTGGGGTTATGCTGGGGAACGTTGCTCTTCTTCTACACTTCTACTGGACCTTGACGGCGAAAATGGAAGATTTTATTGCTAAGCTGAAGCAGTTCTCAAAACTGGACTTTCAGTCCAAACGCGAAATGATTAATAATGGGAGACCAATGCCGGAGCTAAAAGGTTTGCTTCAAACGACGGGACAGAAGATAACTCGATCGAAATCTGGTCACCCTACTATAACACGCTTGGAAATTGATGCTAGGTTTACACCGGACGCATTTTTTAGGTCTCGAAAAGAGGATTTGTCCGGGTAAAACAGGACGTGTCCGTGTAAAAGAGGACGTCTGGTCACCCTAGCTTAGCCGCTATCAAGACATCTCGTTAGCGATATTAGACATCTTGTTATAACACGCTTGGACATTGATGCTAGTAATAATGGAGTAGCTAGTAATAACGTCGCATACACTTCTTTGTAATGTTATTGTGATCGCTATCTGGCTAACTTGCCACCCAATTTCCACTAGTCTCAGGATATTCCAGGGTATGTATCTTAGAACTGCGTTTCTAAACCAGCCATGCAGGACATTGTAAGTTGTGACTGACTTATTTATCTTTTGAATCAGGGACAAAGAATTCGCTATGCAAGGTGTTCAACCGTTGGGCAAAGAAACCGAAGCGGTTGGTGTGCTAGAATCTAGGTGAGTTCGTCTTACAACTGCGACCGTAATGCATTGTTTTGTTGATGAATATATTTATTTAGATTCGTTTTATATTCACAGCATGCACTCCTTGAGCATTGCTGAAGAGGAGCAGCATGACTCTCTGGATGAGGAGGAGGCGAATGAGATAAGGAATAGCATGTAAGTCTTGCACATGAAACCATCTTAGTTCGTGTTCTTTTGTACTTCCAGTTCATGGTGTTGTGTGTGTATTTTGTAAATTAATTTTATTTACAGTATTGGCATGGATGATTGCTGGGAGAATCCTAATCAGAAGGGCTTGGAAGAAGATCGGGACAGTTCTGATGAAGACTATAGTCCTTTTCTTCATCTACGGTATGTTTCAGTTTCTAGTTGCATTTCAGGTTGAACTACTGCTATGTTGAAGGGTGGTTACAATCACAAATATTTTGGTCTTTCAGGAGAAGACAACGTTTTGGGAGAACATGATGCAGTTGTTCCTTTTTGATCTTCAAATTGATTCTATGTACATATCTTGCTGCTTTGCAGTGCCCCAGCTATGACTGCCAACATCAGCCAACTCCTGGAGATAAGCATGGATGAAGCCATGCTTGATGTGGCAACACCCAATCCTCCAGGTGAGGACATACAAGAAACTCCGGAACAACAAAAAGTTTCAGGTATGCCCCTATAGTTATGCAAATGCTAGTAATTGTCATACATTTGCACATACACACAAGCACTTATGATCATATTTCTGAACTTTTTTGTCTGTCTTGTAGAACCATTACAAATACAATAATTGTATAGTATTGTATAACTCTGGCTGTTTGTTTTGTGTGCAAAATCAGCTGCTTAGGCCTGACTGCTAAGCACATTAGAATTGAAATTGAAATGAAGCCTCATCTGATACTTTTCCTGGAGTAGCATCTAATGGTGAGAAGTGTGTCACTGACTGGGCCTTTCGGGTTATGTATGTGTTTTTCAGGACAACTTCAGGACAACCACCTACTCATGTATGCAGGAAAGCTGTTTGCCTACAGCCCCCGTTTACAAAACCCAGACATTGCTTGCAGCAATCGATTACAACTATCACAACCACCGCATTCCTGCACGTGGCAAGGCTGGACACCGAATGTAAGCTTTGCTATAACAGTAGTGTACTACCAAAAATAATTAATTAGTTCTTACCTAAACAGTTGTGGAATTGTGCAATTACTTTACTTTACTAGGTACAGACGGTACTTCAACAAGAAGTCCAAGCACTGGACTGTATATGTGTTGAAGGAGAGCAAAGGCTACCATTACATTCCAGACCTGCAGAAGGCCATCCTTGCTGAGAGGCTGGGAAGTGGAATGGGCCTTCCCAAAATACAGGGTCTAAGGCCTGATGATCCCAGGCGCTTGGGTTTGCTTGCCGCAACGCAGCCTCCATCCAAGTGAATTCTAAACTATTCCATTCTTTCATAGCTGTGTATGTAAATAATTTGCAAATAATTCAAGAGTCGTAAAAAGAAATATTTTCATTTATATGTAAATAAAAAAGAATGAACATCGAACATCAAACTGTACATGTTTTTTGACATTGAACATAAATAACAAAACTATTTACATATTTACACCAAACGGCGCACCCTGAAGCCAACATATTGACCCAAGGGGTCAGGAAATGCAGTCCTTATCTTCCAAACGCAGCAGCTTGTAATAATAACCCTATTGCCTTCACCCAAAAGTGGCCATGCTGCCACAGTACAAATTGCGGTATGCCGCATGTCTGTACTGTCGCTGCTCCACCCCTGGTTCCTGTTTGTCATCAACAGCAAACACATCGTTCCATGCAGCCCGTGCCAGCCGTAAAACGCCCGGGTCAAGAACATAAAACTGCATATGTGCCATGCTGCTGACGCAGTTTTCAGGGGCCTGGCGGCAGCAGAGCCTTTCTTGGTCTGTTGTCATCTCCCTGCAATTACTGCAGGTGCACCAATGTAAAGGTCCCCTATCCAGGACATCAGGTCTTTGGGGAACCTCTAAGGTCAAGATGTCAGACATCAGGCCTGGTAGTCTGGACATCACCGTGTCCAGTAGCTCATCTTTTTGTTGGTTGGTTAGGTAACGAACCTTTGTCTAAAACATAAGCCTTGTTTTGTTATTATTTTATTTTATACTTTTGGCAACTGATAAATATTTCCATGGAGGATTGTTGACAAATAATCAAACCTGTATTTCAGCTGTTCTTCTCTCCTTTAGCTCCTGTAGCCTTATCAGGTCATCTTGGTCAATATCTCTGGCCCAAACGCCTCTACGTCTACCTCTGCCTCTACCTCCCCTGCTCACACCTCCCCTCCCACTAGCTCCCCTCCCCCGTCTGCTCCTCTGATCTGTTCCTCTATCCTGGGTTGTCTCTACCTCAGAAGAGGCAGATGTTGACAATGACGTCGATTCCTGCAATAAAACCATAGAAAAAAACTTGTTGACATCCAAACCTCATACACCATTAGCCATGCATGAATTATCCTTTCAAATTTAGCTAATACAGTGTAATAATAAACTGTTTCTATTGTCTTTGACGTTAGCTATTGTGATCTGTCCTATGTTGATAAAACAACGAAAATTGATGTATTGTGATGTACATCCCTGCCTATGTAATTAATGAAAGAATAGGCTGTAGCCTTATCAGTCTCATCCCTGTCTCACGGAGATATGTAGTTTTAGTTAGGGTGACCAGATTTGAGTTTGTGAAAAAGAGGACACTTCGTCGCGGGGGAGGGGGTAGGGTAGTTTATAGCATGCCGGACCCCGCGATGAAATTTACCAAAGGCTCAAAATGATCGTATTTAGAGGATAATTATCGTACATCTGCCAGCACTGACAAGGCTATCGACCATTGACAATTCTCTCTACAGTCAAAGCTCGCGCAAGAAGGTGGAACATAAGGGAGATACCCTTTCCAAACCTTGTAAGGGCGTAATAACTAGTTTGTGAAAGACCCAGATAAACACAAATATCCGACAAGGCAAAATCCCGGACGTTTTTGGAATCCCTGCCGGACGCATTTTCTAGGTCTCGAAAAGAGGACCCTGTCCGGGTAAAATAGGACGTGTCCGGGTAAAAGAGGACGTCTGGTCACCCTATTTTAGTAGACGCCAAAAGTAATCGACCGTCTCAGACTAGCATGCAAATAAATGTCTCACACGCCAAGGATTTCACACGTTAGTCTTAGTCAATCACACGCAAGGTAAGCCTTAGAAGTTTACAACCTTGGAAACCTAACTTCGCTAGCTTGTAATGAATTACACGTTCAAATTTTAATTATGAATATGTACCGTTTTGGTGTTGTCAACAATATTGTATTCGATCACACAATGTATAGGCTTAAAACGCGATCGTTATTTCATCTAAACTAAATGTTGTCATTCTTTTGGTTATGTTAGCATTCATCTCCGATATCACAATGAATAAAACTATGCAGTCATATTTATGTAAAATCTTTGAATATTCTTACCTTATCGGTTGACATAATTTGTTGGTTTCTGACTTCGTCTGGTCATCAATACAAGTGTATGCGAGGCTGCATCTATCGTAACTGGGTATTTACGACACTGAAGTAAACGTTAAATACCTCCAAACCTTAAGGGGGAGCTCCAAGGGAAAAACTCCATTATGGGGCTTTAATAACCTTACGAGTTAATCGGAAGAGTTCAATTTGCATGAAATGATAGCTGATTATCTAGTTAGTGTTATAGTATCCTCGATTTAACTCTTAAAATTATAATGGGAAAAGGTAGAAACCCTCAGGGTGCTTGTGCAACTTCGTAAGAAAGAGTTCATATTCACAAGTTCATATTCATGAGTGCATAATATTTACACATGAGTTCATCACAAGCTAGCAGCTGCCTACTGTATGTACCTTACCTATGTGTGTGTAAAGAATGCTGATATGAAAAACAACCAGTAGTCAATGTGAAAGCTGCCAATTGAATGGTGATCTTAGATACTCCATTGGGTTTATGTATTTGTAAATTTGACTTTGAAAGAGTCAGTGCCTCACCAGCCACGAACCTCACCGCACGTCACTGGGTTGAACTGTGGTTAATTAAACTATCTTCACACTAGCATCTGTTTTCCTATCCACCAAGTGGCCCATGGAAAAGCATCACAGAAGTGAGAGACGAAAGGCACGCCACCAGACTGGGCAGGGCAACCTCCATGGCGGTTTGGCATTGTCTCTCCCCCCCGCTCAGCCCCCAGGCCCACCCAAGTAGGCTACGTATTTGTAGACACAGTTTTTGTTTAGAAATACATAATAGATCAGACTGGGGTTAAATTAGTATTTATCATCAGATGGTTAATTTGGGGACTGGACTTTCTACACCGCCAAATTTTACTGTGTTCATTGTGGTATGGAAATTTGGCACATGGAAGCAATCAGAGCAACAAATAAACCCATTGATCTATTCATTTAGATTTTATAATACATATTTTAAGGATTGTATGAACTCTTCTAGGATATTGTCTGGCAATGCAAAGCTATAGTTATCACCCTATTGAGCACAAATAGACAGTACACACATGTATATGTGTGGGCATACTGCTGAAGTTTTTCTGTTCATCTTTACAACCACAAGATGTCAATGTTGCACTGTGTGCTGTACCGATTCCAACGCATGTCACATAGTCACTCATTATGACAGCACTGTCAGTGTTTGTCTTTAGAAAGTAGTGTAGCCATGGGAACAAAATTACAAACAGAATTATATCTGCTACCGTGGGCAGCAGACGTTCACGTTTAAGCACAGATAAGGGAGTGTCTCAAAAGTTTTTACCAGTGACATGCACGTAGAGGGGCAGTGCTGTCAACGAAATAAACTATTGGTCAAAATTTAAAAAGGGACAGAGTCCAACGTTTCTCATTTTTCCATTGAAAATGACAGAACACAGTGGATAACACCTTGACAAAAAAACTTCTTTCAAGGTTTTGACTGCGACTTCGGAAGAATTATATCTGCCTGGAACCATGTCTGTCTTCTTTCCTTTTGGATCCAGCACATCCAAAAAGAAGCTCCTGGAACAACATGGAAAAGGAAGAATAAGCATTATATTGTACTTCTTCAAAAATGTGTGTCTGTGTGTGTGTATATTGTTTTCCAGGGGTGCACCTCGCTCACAGTCACCCCCTAGTTCCGCATTAATGAGACGTTTAGTGCTGATCTTTTGAATTCCACTTCCGACACCTTCCGTACCAGATCCTCACTCATCAAAAAAGAGGTATAGCTGTCTACATCTATCAAGTTTTGGCTGGTGTCAGTGAAATTATTGGCCTTGTCACTTTACTCTTGTTTTCTGTCCTTTTGACCTTTTTTATCACCTATCTAGCTTGAGCCATTTTTCTTTGAAGACTTCCAGCCAGATTTCATCAGCCTCACACCAACAAGCTTCAGGTGACTAACAAACTACATGCTGTAAGAATTATCGCATTTGTGTATAGTTTGTGTGTGTGTGTGTGTGTGTGTGTGTGTGTGTGTGTGTGTGTGTGTGTGTGTGCATGCAAGCAAATGGCTATGTCTGTCAGTTTACACTGGGAAACATTTGAAGAAATACTGTCTGGCTGATCAGTGTTTCATCTTGCTATGTTACTGCTTTTTCCCCTTTATCAGCAATGGATCAATTATCCAAATGGCGGACATTACCGTGACAGGTCACCACGTGAATGTGCAGCCATGTGCAGCCATGGGTGTGATTCCACAGCGTCTATGACAGGTCACCTAGGCTCACTCCAGAAACAGAAATGTTATTTCAGTGTCAAGTCACACAGGGCTGAATGTGACAGCCACTACCTTCTGTGGAAAAATAAATCTGATGCGTCACTTGCCCGTCAGCAGTTTGACTGAGAGGCATTCATCATTTTGTTTTGTTTTGTTTCATCCGCCGCTGGCGCTCAGAATGCCTGACTAAATAGACATCTTTTGTCTATCTCTCTCTCCACAGTCCTGTCCTAATATTCTACGTTCTTTTTCAAACAGGTAAGTTGTTTTGGACAAAAGTGTCAGCCAAATACCATAACTATAACTGTAACTATATAACTCCAAATTTGCACTGCAAATGACAAAATAAAAAAAATAAAGAATATCTGTCATGCTTTGACCCATTCTATTACATCACAAAAAATCTCCCTGAAGTGCCTGAAGGTCATAAAAGCGCTTAAAGATGAGGGTCTTTGGTTTCACTCACAAAAGAGCTGGGATCCCAGGAGTTTCTTTTTGGATGTGCTGGATCCAAACAGAAAAAAGAAGACAGACATGGTTCCAGGTAGATATACTGTAATTCTGTTTATAATTCTCTTCCCATGGCTACACTATATTCTAAAGACAAACACTGACAGTGATATCATAATGAGTGACTATGTGAAATGTGGCATTTTAAATCCCAAGTCCCTCCCACCCACCCACTTCATTGCCTACACATGACTACAGGACAACAAAAGACACCAAACAAGACAAAAGCAAAACAGTGCCAATAAAACAACCAACCAAAATCAAAATAAAGGAAAGCTGAGAAAAGAAAAAAAAAAGGTTATGTGTCTGTGCATGTGTGTGTGTGTGTGTGGGGGGGGGGGGGGGGGGTGCTAATCTGCATCAAGGGGTTCTTGTAGTGAGTCATAGAAATCCAGAAATGGCCTCCAAACTTTGACAAAGGTTTGTGCAGAGCCTTTGAGTGTGTCTTTAATCTTATATAAAAATATCCTGAATCCATTTGGAAAAGGATGGTGGGGTTTGCTGTTTCCATTTTAAAAGGATAACTACATAAGCTTTGCTTGGCAGGATATGGCGGGATGTTTGGATAAATCTTTGCCAATCTAGCATTGGTTAAGTGGACTCTGTGTACCACTTTCATCTGTATTAAGCCATGTAGAGCGGATGTAGATGATGTGTGTATCAGGTCTAATATAGTCCCATTGGTCCTCTGTTAAATCTACCTCCAAGTCAGTGTCCCAGGCTCTCTTCAAATGTGCAGTAGAGTGTGGATTAATGTTACTAATAAACCCATTGACCTGCGATATCAGCCCTTTACGGTCTGAGTTCAGTTCAAGGATACAGTCATACTATGTCTTTGTGGGTTTACCTGGAAATGAGTTGAATGTTTTCTGCACAGAGCTCCTTATCTAAAGAGATAACTAAAGAAATGTGTCTTGGGTAGGCCGTAGGTTTGGGAAAGTTGTAGGAAAGGAAGTGAAGACATTTTGATCTTATCGGTCATATCTGCTGTTGCCATGGGTCACTGCAGAAATTCAAGGTAGATAAAGAAGAAAAATATGTGACTGGCGCCACCCTTCGTCAGATTCTCAAGATTCTCACAGCTCTAAAACACAAGTTTTTGTCAACAGATAGAGTGGCAAACGACGTACAAGTGTGTACAGAATGTGTTATTCTGTGACCTTAGCAATAACTTTGCAAGGCTTAATAAGTCACCTGTGTTTAAGGTTTCAAATGGCAAAATAAGAGTGTGTTGAAATCATTAGCCTTGCTATTTGTGAACATATAAGTATGACTGAATATAAACTCAAATCATCTTAATCCTCTGGTGTGTTTAATTACTGAGGCAGAAGAACACTCGTCTACCACAATAAGTAATACTACAACATCATACACATCAAAAACTTCCACTGCACATGAAATCACTGTGTCACCAACACAAACACATGCACAATCGCCATTACCTCAAACACCATCTACCATGAGTCCCATCACACATTCAGTGCAACTGACCTCAACCTCACGCTCTGCATTTTTATCTGACTATGTACAAGACACAAGTACACAATCACTAACATCCTCACCAAAACAATCATCCTCAAATGCAGCACACCATACTGCAGTTTCTGTATCAAGTAGTGTATCGCCATATTCACCTCTTACATCTTCTTTACAGCCAACACCAAGGGATCCAATTTTGCAATTCAGTGAGTATCGTTAAATTACAACTCCATTGCATGCTTTAGCATTAACACTCACATCTAAACAACTGTCCATAATTGCAACACTAAAGCATGAAACCTCTCATCGTGAATCAGAAACTAGCGTAACCTTTTCTTCTACATTGCCTTTAGCACCATCTGTGGTAAGGACTAAGATGCACCTAACTTCTGCAACTAACTCATCTAAAGCAATGCCTCATACTTCAGCACAGTTAAGCATTTCAAGATCTGCAGGTAATGCTACTGGTAAGCCATCAACATCCACATCTGGAAAATCTGACAGCTGATGGTGTTGGAAATACAGTTTAACCAAAGCCAACCACAAATCCAGTCCCTGCAGATATACATGACTTTCCTGAGGGCTCATACACCACCATGGCTTCCAACTTTTCAACTTTACCTTTAACAGCCTTTATAACAGACCACTCAACAATATCTCTATCAGGCAGGGGCGGCTCGTCCATAAGGACGATTGGGGCGATGCACTGCCTAGGGGAAAAGGAAAAAAAAAAAAAAAAAAAAAAAAAACTCCTTATGTATAAACGCAATATCCTTCTAAGTCGCGTAAATGACACGTAAATTTAAATGTAATAATTTTTTTTCTGTCGGATTCTACCACTAGACCGTCTGATCTGCCTCTGTATGTCATTGTCGAATCAGGTAACAGTCGTTCAGTCAGCCTAAAGTCGTGCTTCAAATGGCCCCACCCCTTCTGGGGCGATTTGGGGCGAAATGAAAATTGCCCCAGACCTCTCCCATTGACTCCCATGTTAAATCCATTTTTTTCACTAAACAGAGCTCTCAATGCATTCTCTATGGCTTCCGGGAGGGCTCGCCCCTCCTGGTCTTGTCATAAGTAGTGGACGTAAAAGCCTATACGAACGTCATACAGCTTCGACGGAGGCATATTCTGTCAAGATGGCTGCCCTGTCCAGTGCAATAACTTTTGACAGAAACTCCTTTTTAGTCGGCGTACTAATGAAGATAAATTGACAACAAAACAATTAGGACTTCCTAGACCAAATGTATCCATTCAACAGGTTTCTACAAAGGGAGGGAAATCCTACATCCAAGAATTGGAACGAAAGAAAATCGCGTGGCTAATGCGGTCTGTATTTCATATACCACTGTCACTTTTCATAGGTTTTACAGTGTGTTTCACAGTTCGCTTCTTGCACTAACACTGAATCATTTTTTATGTGATGACTTATTTTGCTTTTGTAAGCCAATACTTTCAAGATCAGTCAATAAATATTGTTGTTTTTGACTTATGTTACCCCTTCTTTATGATGTTACTGGACATATCATGTGTCCTGTTAAGCTATGTTACATCATACAACATTTGAGACACGTGGATAATGAAAAAGTGGGATCATTTAATGTGGAGCCACATCATGTTTGCTTATGAAGGCTCCTGGATGCAACTTTCTTCCATAGCTTTCCACCTGTAACTTGCTACTCTCGCTATGTAGCAAGAGGGGACATATTACTGTTGTGTGCTGCCAATAGTGGACAAAAAGGTATTGCTGTATGAGTTAATCAGCTAACTTAATGTACTTACTGAATGGGTCGCCTTAATCATTATAAAAAAAATTGCCCCCCCTGAGAATTTTTTCAGGAGCCGCCACTGCTATCAGGTATATCCTCAATGTCATCAGAAACACCTACTGTAACACCATCGTCAAAAACACTGTCAACTTTATCTGAAATGGCCATTCACTCTGACTTACTATCGACAACAACTAAGAATTCAGCAATGCCAATTCAGCATCAACATTTTTCACTGGAGAAAATAGCACTGGTGAAACGGCTTACACATCTGTGCCTTATAGTGTGCATCCCATGTATTGAAAATGAATCTCTACGGGTCTGGTAGTAACAGATACAAGAATGGTAGGGAGTGTGCAATGGGCTATTATAGCCAGTTAAGGGATAGACAGTGGGTTGCCAAGATGGGGATCTTCCCAAATAGTGAGCCTGCATCGATGTTTAAAAACGGTGTTATAACTCATGAATAATGGCTTATTAATGACTTACAAAGTGTTTACAACCTAATTAATAACCTAATTATAAACTATTTATAAACTTTCATAAATGGAGCCTTATTGTAAAGTGGTACCTCAGTGGTATCTATACCAGGAAGCTCAGACAATACGCACTCACAACAGTCAGCAAAGCCGTCTGCAACTCACAAAACTATGGCCTCCTCCACAGTATTTACAAACAGACAGTGACGGTTCTACATGGAATTACGCCCCGGGCGAAACCCCCTCTGAGCGCCCCCCGCCGAAAAAAAAAGAATATTATTTATTTTTTATTATAACAATATAAGTGAAAGACAAACTTAAATGTATCAATTGCACAAATCCTTCAATAGAACATTTGAATAACACACTTAAGAGAATCAATGCACACATCATGTACATTAATGTTAGCTAACCAGCTCTCTGCAAGTTAGATTGTGCAAGCACTCAACATGCATTATGGTTTAGTTGAGTTAGCTAATCGTGGCTAACGGGATTTCGCTAACGCTGGCTAGTATAGTTGTGTCAAAAGGAAATATATGGTCTAACCAGCTAGCTATCGACCTGTTCATTATTAAGAGTATACTAGTACTCTGTATGCTGTTATATTCTGTTAGTTGTGGCTAGCGGGACTTCGCTAATACTTTAGCCTAGTGTCAAGATGAATGAACATGTTCATACCCTATGGTCAAATCAGCTAGCTAACGCTAGCTAGCAAACAATTCTGTTGGTGCTCAACATTAGCTGGTTGCCTTAATAGGAATTTAGGTTAGGTTACACTTGACTGAAAACACATTTTTACCTTGTCCACTTGAGCATCCTTCAATAGTTATCTTGATAATGTAATATACTACTCTGTAAAAGATGTATTTAATTTCCCTCGGCATAAATAAAGTATCTATCTATCTATCTATACTCTGCTAACTACGTACCACCTTCACCAGTTGGATAAGTTGAAGCAGTCAGTGGTCTCCTTCCACCAATTCACCTTGCCCTTGGTGACCACATAATCGTTCTGTATTACCTATTTGTATTAGCCATTTCACACAATTCAGAAAAACGAAAAAATGCAGGAATTATACGCCTATTATTATTTATTTTGGGAGACCCAGAGGTGAACTGTCCCCCGCGCCCCCTCCCCTTCCCCCTTCTCCCTTCTCACTCAGGATCTGTCCACGGCACCTTCTTAGCGAGCAGAGGCGCCTGCAGCTGCAGGGGGCGCCAATTTTCCAATTCCACACACAGTGATATGATAGATAATAGAAAACCGCTTCGCGGCCCAGATGATTTTTTTTTAAAAGTGCTCTTGCCGCCCCCCCACGTCTTATGAAAAAGTGCCGCCCCGGGCGGCTGCCCGGGTCGCCCGTGCCTAAAACCGCCCCTGCAAACAGAGATTGGTCAACGTTAGAAAACTCCTCATCAGTAAATGTTGATGCTACAATGCAAACAACTTTTATTCGTCAAAACATAGTTGCGGATTTAGCTGAGCAATCAACTGCAACTCTGTCGTCATCAGTCAACATTCCCTTTTCTACAATGCATCCACACAATACTGAAAATAACGAATTCACAGAATTATCAGCAACACCTAAATCATTTCATACTAAAACAACAGAGTAGTGATTCATCAATGTCATTATCATTACCTATGTACTCTACTTCATTGCAGGCCTTAACAAAATCAGATGGCACTTATGTGAATACTTCTGCACAGCAACATCAACATCTGACCGACAGTCATCACAGTCAACCACAACACAGCCAATATTCACTACCACAAACATTCTCATGAAACTCACAGCTGCAACTACACGTTCAACAACTAGACCATACACTGATGCTTCAGACAACAGTCCATCAACACCACCTATATCCTCTGCTACTCAATTAAACATCAGGTCAGCCAGCCCCACACGATCAACATCTGAAAATACACCAATTTCAACACAGTCAAACAACACGTCAGCTAACAACACCTCATCTTTCTTACCAAACCCTGTCTCTGAACATTTGAACTCTGGTGTTACACCTCAACCAACATCTTTACCTGTGAGCAAAACCTCTTCCACAGTGACCACACCCATGTCTTCATCAGTTAAACCCCCAACACAAGGAACAACAACAACAGCCACAACATCAACACTGCTTGGCTCTGAAGACCATAAAGTGACAACATCCAAACCTGTAATCCTCTACATCACTTCGCTTTCAGCAAAACCAACAGTGACTTCATCAGTGGTGACAGCAGGGGAAGATGCTCATCAAACCGCTGCCATCTTGACCTCTCAAACCCAGTCAGGAGCTACAAATGCAGCATCTGCATCAATGACTGCTTCTATGTCAATATCAGTGTCCACAGTGGGAGCTTTCAGTGTCACCATGCAGCGACCAGAACTTGCATCAACACCTTCACCTTCAGGTGGCAGCTTTGTTGACAGTGCTCTACCACCAAGAGGGACTTCAGCTTCCCAGTCATCACCTACAACCATTTCACTACCAACAGCAATGGCATCATCCAGCCCTTTGCCTTGGCGCTCATCGAAAACATTTCCCACACAAAGGCCTCACATGTTTACAAAAAAGCCAGCAATGTTCCTGACAACTGCATGTCAGCATACAAATCAGATCCTAATGCGGTCACATCAACACCCGACACAAGCTCAGCAGCACCTTCAGTCAGCAACACAGCACCCCAATCGAGCTCTGTATCTTTGTCATCAGCAAGACCTACGAGTTTGCCCTCACCAACTGCGACATACAACACAACAACTTACACCACAACTGAGACAGTCAAATCATCGTTCTCATCATCATCATCATCATCATCATCATCATCTTCTTCTTCTTCTTCTTCTTCTTCTTCTTCTTCTTCTTCATCTACACATTCTGAGTCATCCACTGCAAGCCAGGATGCCAGGTTGTCATTTACAACACAGGGAATCAGAGGCCAAATGAGCAATATCTGCCAATCAGAACTCAGTACAACATCCCCAAACTCCATGCTAACCACAACCACTAGCAACCCCTACATAACAATATCTGATGGTCCTGATGTTAAAAATATTACAAACATCATCACAAACCCCATGGAAGTGTAACAGGAGCTATAAGGGGGAACCCCACAGCCCTGTTTAAGTAGCCAACTACGCCACCCTGAGAATTGCACCCAGAGAATATTTAAACTTAATGTACTTAATGTTCACATCAGCCCTTGAGAACAGGTTCGAAACACACACCACACAAGAATCGTGAATTCCACAAGATGTTATTTATTATAAAGATATGTAATTATATATGTATGCTTGTAGAGGAAGGGATGGACCTAGACTGAAAGGTTAGTCAAAGTAGAAAAAGGTATTTATTACATAATCAATAAAAGGGCTTAAACAATCAGCACCCTGAGATTCAGGGCTGATAAACACGCTAGGGAAGGGAATTAAATGGAAACAAACTATAGCAGGCAAGGACTTACCTTAGAGGGGCGGCAGGCTAACTGGGAAGTGTGCTTCAGGATTCACACCACCCTTGTGAAGGCAAACACGGCACAGCACACGAAAAGTGACCAGAGTGACACAGCAACCACACAGCAACCAATGATCACACGTGAGCATGCACTGACGGGACTCCACCACCAGGAGACTAGCCCCCCTCCAGGGCCCTCCATGCCTGCTCATACAAACAAAAGGGGATAAAGAAAATGAAACACCAGTCGACCCCAGCTGTAGGGCAAACACACATATACAGGGAAACTACAGGCAAGTTAGATTCCCCTCTCACAGGATACCTGAAGTACTAAAAGAACTACACATAAACCATACACATGCAAACGATACAGACAGAACACAGGAACAAACGTGTGGTGTGCACAACTATGCCCAGGTAGGCAACTGAAATAAAACACGGACCACAATAACAAAACCAAAACAAGTTAACGACAAGACAAGACAGCAGCTCGTGTGGTTACTCCAGCCCTCCACCAGGCCGGGTTGTGTCTACAGAACACAAATCATAATTAAATTTAGATTTAAATAAAATACCCACGTTACTCGGAGACACTGGCTGCCGCGGGAACGTGCGTCCTCACTAAACAAACATGACACTGATATAAATATAATTATAAAAATTCAATGACCAGGTCTGCCCCATTCAAGAACCGCGCATACCTGGAACTAGATTGAACAACAGTTCTCGAGGTCAGCGAAGGAGGAGATGATCACAACACCAGGCCACAATAAAGGACGAAGTTAGTCCACAGTGTGATATAAATTCCACGCAACTGGCTTAGAGGCGAAGAAAACCTACCGCGGTAGAAACAGGAAGCCACTCTGCACAGGGGGTAGCGATTCACAATCTCAAGATATTGCACACTTCCAGGCTTTTATAGCCACACCCAAGCAATGGCCACTAATTACTCAGGTGTGCTGAACGAGTGCAGTGACGTGAGCATAGGTGAATTCATCTCACTACAGAAGTATTCTCATCAAAGCCATCGTCATCACCACAGGTTTCTGTCACATCTTCAAGTGGTATTGTAAATGAATCACAAAACACCAGAGTCACAGAACATACAGCTCCATCCCATGCTCATGTGACTTTAACTCCAGAATCCACGACCAAATCATCTACTTCAATTAGTATGCCAACTCCTAACTTCGGCCTAACATCAACTCCACCATTTGTAACCACAGATAATACATTCATGCCCAATTCATCAGGAATCACAACCAATGTACCCATACCAAACAGTGCCCCTGCCTTGACGATAACACCATTAGTCTTTTCTAACAGCACAGAAATAACTGAGAATCACAAACCAGCCACAAATATCACCAGGTCAGCCTACTCTTCTCAGTCTTGGACTCAAAGTCCACTTCGAGGGAATGTTACCGAATTTCAGCCCAACATTACAGTGGACACTGGCCTCACAACTGCAACTGACTCTTCTTCACAATTCACTACACCTCCCATGCTGGAATCATCCTTCGTTGTGGATGGCTCTTCAGTCAATGCTACAGTAACAGGTGAATTCAGTCCAACGAAAGAACTACAAAACCCAGGGGCCACCGCTTTCCCCGAATCCTCAGCATGCCCTCCTCCAACAACATCTGCAAGAAGAGCCATTGTGTTCATGAGTCTGGAATCTGTGATCAAGTCCATCACATTTGACTATCCAATAGTGGCGCACAGTCCACATTCACTGTTCACCATGATGTCGAACCATGATGTCGAAACCTACTATATTTTTCCCTTTGTCAATAAGTTATATAAGGCTCAAAACACTATAGATTTGCTTTTACCCTCACTGGTTGTAGTAGATGTAGTAGCAGTAATAGCAGATAATAAGATTAAGATTAAGATTCAACTTTATTGTCATTGCAGAGAGTACAAGTACTGAGACAACGAAATGCAGTTTAGCATCCAACCAGAAGTGCAAAATAGCAATAAAAGTGCAGCGTATGTGCATATGTAAAGTGGAATAAGTGAATAAATAAATAGATATGTACAGTAGGAAATAGATATATAATATGAACAGAATTGGGACTAGCAGCAATTGAGGTAAGAAGTGTAGATATGATAAGTATATAAAAAGTGCAGGTGTAAGTATTAGTGGTGGTAATAAGTGAAATGAAGTGAATGAGGTAGTAGTAATATAATGTTTAAGAAGTATTGTATGGTGTAAGTACGATTAATACAGTTAATACAGTAATATGTGGGATATACAGTAGTAAAAAACACATTCTGGTGCAAATGTTCAGTGGCTGGAGGAGGGTGTGTCGCAGTCAAGCCAGGGTGGAGTGGGGGGGGGGGAGTACAGTGCAAATGTTCAGTAGGTGGAGGAGGGTGTGAGGCAGTAACAAATAACAACAAATAATAACAAAAATAGTTATAGTATTTGTATATAAAGATACATGGTTTGCCCTATCTTGGAAGAAAATTAAAGCACCTAGGGTGGGTAGTTGGCTAAAAGAAATGGCAACGAACATGTCTATGGAAAAAAATACTTAAATTGTGAGAGGTAAATAAAGGAAAATTGAAGGAAATATGGAATCCATTCTTTTCATTCCTTGAGCATGGTGGAGTTGACGGGATGACACTTAATGGAGAAGGTGTGTGAAAACTAGTATGATCTTAATGGAGTCTGTAAGTAGACGATGGGTAGACTCAAAAACGATCTGCATACAGATGTAATTCTAGAATGTTGATTGGTTAAGATTAGTTACCAGGAAGGAACGGAAAACACCATTTATTTGATTGGCTAATACCAGGAACTTTTTTCGCTGAGCTACAACTTTGTTTGCCTGACATTTAATGTGGTGTCACGTTTAACGCTGCTGTTCAACATTAATAGCATCTGAATTACACGTGTGTTAGGTGTAATCTCTAGCGTTAAATAACATAAACTGAGAGTGATTGATAAAGGATATATGTTACACATCACAAACACACATAATCGATGGTTTTTTTGTGTGAAAGTTATTTAATTGGTTAGCTTAAATTACAGTATCTTACATGAGCTAACCTACCTATACCTATTGTAACTGTGTTAATTATCGGACGGCGTGTGTTATCGGCAAACTTTCACGTTGTCATGTTAATCTATTAGTAAACTGAGCATATAGATTGATAATCCATTAATAAATTAATCATTTGTATTGTTTAACTGAACGGCCGATGTTTGACAACTGCCATAGCTACGCTAGCTAGCTAGCTACTGTACTGTGTTTGGTTAGCTCAAGCTAGCACTCTAACAAACACACATACATACACAATCGATAGGTTTTTGTAAAAATGATTTAATTGGTTAGCTTAAATGACAGTAATTTATGCAAGATAACTAACTAGCTATATACGGTGTACATATTTTTTGTTTGCCATTCTCGGAACTGATTTCAATAACCTGTAGTATGCATAGAAGTTTAGGGGGCTTAGCATTTCTAGGTTGCTGCATTGATGTGCTATATTGTTTTGTATATATTTTGCATTTGCGTATAGTGTTACGGACAGTTAGTGTAACATCTTCGTGACATGAGGAGTATAAGTTCAAGGTCAGAGACGTGTTGTCAAAATTAATTAAACCCGATGCGACCAAGATACGATGTCAACAGGTTGACTACTGTAAGATTCTTTTCTATATTTAGGCTATTACACTTAATTCTAAAGGGTGGTCTAGTTGTTTGTTTCAATCAAGGAAGCTGGAGCGGTTCGGATCAGAGGCAGAGATATTTATTGTCAGACAAGAAATATCACTAAGTACTTTCTGAGTCTAAGTATTTCTGAGTGGAGCAGAGTTCTGAGAGTCGTTGGGGTCCGTCTTTCTTAGGAGATGGTCGTCCTTCCTCTGCAATTCGCTCTGATTCCGCTCCGATCTGATCCCCTGAGCCTCGGGCACAGGCTAATTTAACTGGTGGCATTACGTAAACCGAATGGAATGCATAACAATCTCTAACACACACACATACACTACGTAAACCGACTGAAATGCATAACAATCTCTAACACACACACATACACATACATATACCATGACAGTCCATCAATGTCCTTCAGCCTGAGAACCCAGGCGCCAGGAGGACTCCTGCACTACATAACCTTACAGGAATTTGGGCCTACGGGCCTGGTAGTGGTGGAGGGACATACACAAGATATCTGTACATGAGAAATATCACTGGAATCTAACATTCCTCCCTTTTGATCATTCTTAAACATAGTTTAAAACATCAACAACAACAGTGTATTTCTGGAAAACCTTAACAATAAACAATTTCATGGCTCTGACATTTTTGTATGATTATATGGAAAGAAAATACAAAACAGGGAAGGAGGGTGAGGAGTTGGAAAATAAAGGACAGGAAATAATAAAACAAGGATACTTTGTCATACACTGGGAAATTCAGTGTAGGTTCTTGGGTCACTCGGGGGAAACCCTACTGAAAGTTGGGGGGAGAGGGGAAGGGAAGGTAAAGTAAAAAAGAAGCGTAAAGCAGGATTATCCTAATCTAAACAATTCTGGGGAGATGGGTCGGGGAATGGGGAGTTCCATTCTCAGGTATGGCCTTTAGGGCGGCCAACTTGGGAGTGGGGGAAGTAACAGTCGTTTCAAGAGTCTTCTCCTGGGACGGCTGATGGAGAGGGTAACAGTTCGTGGTCGGGAAAGTTCAGAAGATGGCAACACAGTTCAGATGGTGCAGATAGCCAAGCTATCTCAGGATCTCGGTCGTGATGACGATCTTCAGGTTTCCAGCCACGGGGTACATAGGATTTAAAGAACAAGAGCAGTATCAGTTGGGGGGGGGAGGCAGTGTTAATCTAACACAGTTATGTTAATCTAGCACAGTTATGGCATGCTTTAATGCTAAGCAACTAAACATTTGTCTTGATTAACGTAACCACTATTATAGCAATAAGCAAGTGTGATTCTAATCTAAGAAGTTGTACCACCAAAAACCTATACCAACATCTCACCTGGACTGGTTCGAGAGGACAGAGGAGAAACCTGTACTTTAATTCCCTAATCTTCCCTTTGTTGCTAATCCCTCCGTAAAAATAAGAAATAAGAAATTAAAGTCTTCCCGCACTCTGACCTCCCTCTGCTCACCTATTCTGTAAAACAGACGTGAAAGAGGTTTTCTGCCAGTCCAATGAATGTCAATCTCAGTCAGTTGGTGCATCAACTAATTTACAATGGCTTGCATGGATCCATTTTGTCTTGTTAGCAACCCTAATGGCAGATGGAGTAACTAACAGTATCTGATACGGCCCTTCGTATTTGGCCTCTAGCGGAACTCTTTGTGGTTTGTGAATCATGACCCACTGTCCAGGCACCAAAGAGTGTCCTCCCTCTGGGGGCTCAACCCAGGCCTCTTCGACTTGGTTGGACGTCAGCTGGAGGGTCTCTGAGAGCTTGATGCAGTAGTTCATCAATGCGTCTGAGGTGAGGTGCACATCGGCTTTGCGCAGGTCAACTGAGCCTGGGAAGCTGAAGAACCGGCCAAACACCCCTTCGTAAGGGGACAGGCCCACATCTTTGTTGTGCGTAGTTCTCATGCTACTCAGCGCAATGGGGAGCGCGTCCACCCAAGGTGTTCCTTCTTGATGCATCTTTGCCAGTCTTTCCTTCAGTGTTCTGTTTGCTCGTTCCACTTGTCCTGACGATTGCGGGTGGTAAGGACAGTGAAAAGACCATTCGATGTTCAGCATTCGGCATACCTCTGCACAGACTGCTCCGGTGAAGTGACTTCCATTATCCAAACAGATCTGATCTGGTAGGCCATAGCGAGGAATGAAATCTTTGACCAGCACTTTGGCTGTGTGTGCAGCTGTTCCTCGGCGGGCAGGGTAAGCTTCAATCCAACGAGAAAATTTGTCAATGACCACGAGGACGTCTCTGTATCCTTTACACGCCGGCAGTGTGATGTAGTCCACTTGGAGGCAACGAAAAGGACCAGGGGGGGCAGGAACCTTCAGCATGGGAAGTTTTACTTTCCGATCATGGTTGTTCTTCATACAGGTGACACATTGCTTAACAACATCTTTTGCCACGCCGGTGAATTTTGGATTCCACCAGACCTGACTAAACCTATTGCGCATCTTTTCCACACCCACATGTCCTAGTGAGTGAAGTTGCGTGGCTAGGTATGGCAGTAAGTTCTGGGGGGCCACCGTTTTCTTTCCATGTCGCCACACCTTGTCATCGTGTAGTTTTGCACTGTTTCCCATCCAATCCCATTTCTCCTCTTGGCTTGAGGCATTTTGCATCTCCATTATGCTTGCTAAGCTTTCCTTCCGCCATTCTTCGTTTTCAGATTCCTTTTTCAATCGAAGGCATTTTGCGTATTTGTTTTCCATTCCGAGGTCAGTTTCCATTTCAATGTTTCCATTTCTTCTCCCCTCTTTTTGTCTTGCTGCTTTTCTGGATGCGTCAGCCTTCACCACTGGCTTCTGGGGTGTCCAAGTGTGTGTGAGCTTTCACCTTGACCACCGCCAGTTCTTTGGGGAGTAGCATTGCGTCCAATAAGTCTGCTACTAATTGACCATTTTTTATGGGCGTGCCTTTGGCCGTGACAAACCCTCGTTGGGCCCAGAGACGGCCGAAGTCCATTACGACACCCAAGGCGTAACGGGAATCGCAGTAGACGGTGTCAGACTTTCCTTCAGCCAATTTGAGTGCTTGGGTTAATGCTTTCAATTCTGCTTGTTGTGCTGATGTTCCGGGATCCATAGATCCTGTTTCCAAGACTTCGTGTTCCGTTGTGACAGAATAATCCCCATCGCCGTCCTCGCGGCTGTCCCGCTCCCGCTCGCTGTCCAGGGCCGAATGGCGCTCTTTGCTGGCCTGCAGTCGCCTCATGGCACCCAGGTCCTGGTTGAGACGACCGTTGGCCTCCTGCTGCTCGGCCAGAGCCCCGCGTGACTGCTCAAGCTGCTTCTGAGAGTCCTGCAGTGTGGACAGCAGTGCCACCTTCTCTCGTTCCACCTGGAGCAGCTGCTGTTTGAGTTCCTGGATCTCAGAGATGTTGAGCTCACTCAGCAGGTCATCCACCAGGCTGGGGGCTGGGCGGAAGTTATCAGACTTCTTGGGTGTGGAGGCACGGTTGTCGAGGGCGTGCGCTTCGGTCATCTTGACCAAGTCGTTCTCAAAGATGCGGATCACATCGTCGTCGTTGTTGGGCTCGTCGGTGGTCAACTTGAGGCCGTCCAGTGAAACAGCGAGCAGCGAGTCGCCCAGTGTCATGTGCTGCGTCAGCTCCTTGCGGAGGGCGGCCTTCTGCTCGCGCTCCGTCTTGAGCGTCTCCAGGGACTCGGCCAGCTGCCGCTCCCAGATCTCCCGCAGATGGAGGGCCTCCTCCAGCTGGCTGTTCAGGTACTGGCTTTCCTCCTCCAGGCGCCGCAACTCATGCTTGACCCTCTCAAACTCCACCTGGCCTTGCTTCAGCAGAGAGACTTGTTTCTGGAGGGTGATGTTCTCCTCCTCAAGCTCCGTGTAGTCCTGTAGCAGCCGGGCCTCACAGATCTTGTACTCCCTGACGTCATCACGGAGACGAGCCCTCTGAAGCTCCACCAGCTCATTACTCTCCCGGAGCTCCAGGGCCATGCTGGCCAACCTCTCGTTCTCGGCATGGGTGTTGCTCAGGTCATTCTTGGTCTGTCTCAGCTCGTTCTGCAGCTCATAGCGCCCTTGCTCCAGCTCCTCCAGTTTGTCTGTGTACTGCTCGTGCAGTTTGTCAGCCTCCTCTTCAGCTGGCGATTCTCTAAAAGAAGAGCGTTCCCCAGCTGTGCTGCCAAGATAACCTCTTCCTCTTTCTGCCGTAGAGCAGCCAACATTTCGTCCTGGTTCTGATACACAGGTATCTCCTCGTTGTCAAAATCAAACGAGTAAAAATCCTCCTCCAAACCCATTTTGTGGGATTTCAGGCTTACATCCACTTGACTCATGGCTGTAGTTTAGAACGAAACTTGTCTGGTTCTCTTTGAGGCTACAATAAATAATTCAATTCAACTTTCCCAATTTATTAGCTGTAATTTTAACCACAATGTGTTTTCTCTGTGTCTTTCACACTATAAACAAATTCAATTCAACTTTCCCAATTTATTAGCTGTAATTTTAACCACAATGTGTTTTCTTTGTCTCTCACACACTGCAAAAATTCCACAGCCTTCTCTTATCTTCTTCACGCAAGTGGGCCTTGAGCCCGCCCCCACACACACACACACACACCGCCCTCCCTCTCTCTCTCCTTCTCTCGTCTCGGGTGGGTCTCTGTTGTGTGCCCTATAACCACCGTGGTCATCCTTATCTTCACCAGCAGCGCAGCTGTGAACAATCTTGTTCTAAGAAAAACCAACCTAGAACCCTGTGTGTCTTGAACTCTCCGGACAAAGTTCCTCTCGACACCCCCCGTACGGATGCGACAATCCATACCTCGACTATATGTATCTTATCCAAGCCTTCAGAAAACAAAATAACCAACGGTTTCCACTCTTAGAACCAGCTAATCATAGAAACAGCCTTCACGCAACCCGGCCGAGTTGAGTTCAGGACACGTAAGCAAATTGTCGTCTAAACACAAGAACAGATCATATATCGGTTTTCGAGGTAAAACTCCGAGCCTGACGTCCAACCCCTCTACAGAATACGGCGAGACTGATAGAGTTAGTGTATACACAACCAAATAGCTATATCAACGAACATTTATAACAAACATTTATAACAAACATTTATAACAAACATAGCATGTATCAAATGACCCCAGCACTTGAATCACTGATACAGGTTAATCATCAAAAGTATCAGATCCTTGATAGTACAACATTCCCACTCTTTTTCGTTTTCACTGATTAGCAGACAAAAAAAAAAGAAAAAGCCAAACAGACTTAATCTAAACTAGTTCTTAAACTTCGTAATGGATCAGAGTGAGGGCAGTGAACGTCACCTTGTGGGGGGACACACCTTCGGCAGCCAGCAGGTGTGTGGAGCGGTCCTCCGTCCAGATGCGGCCTTCTGTGGAATGCGTCTTCAGGCAGGCGATGTCACGGCGTCACGTAGCAACCAGTAGAAGCTGGGGTTTCGGCACCACTGTAAGATTCTTTTCTCAATTTAAGGCATTTTGCGTAGTCGTTTTCCATTCCGAGGTCAGTTTCCATTTCAATGTTTCCATTTCTCCTCCCCTCTTTTTGTCTTCAGGAGATGGTCCTTCCCGGGTTTCGGCACCACTGTAAGATTATTTTCTATATTTAGGCTATTACACTTAATTCTAAAGGGTGGTCTAGTTGGTTGTTTCAATCAAGGAAGCTGGAGCGGTTCGGATCAGAGGCAGAGATATTTATTGTCAGACAAGAAATATCACTAAGTACTTTCTGAGTCTAAGTATTTCTGAGTGGAGCAGAGTTCTGAGAGTCGTTGGGGTCCGTCTTTCTTAGGAGATGGTCGTCCTTCCTCTGCAATTCGCTCTGATTCCGCTCCGATCTGATCCCCTGAGCCTCGGGCACAGGCTAATTTAACTGGTGGCATTACGTAAACCGAATGGAATGCATAACAATCTCTAACACACACACATACACTACGTAAACCGACTGAAATGCATAACAATCTCTAACACACACAC
The DNA here is from genome assembly GCF_900700415.2 of Clupea harengus. Classification (NCBI taxonomy): domain Eukaryota; kingdom Metazoa; phylum Chordata; class Actinopteri; order Clupeiformes; family Clupeidae; genus Clupea; species Clupea harengus. The sequence goes on from NC_045169.1 coordinate 17,320,355, forward strand.
ATACACATACATATACCATGACAGTCCATCAATGTCCTTCAGCCTGAGAACCCAGGTGCCAGGAGGACTTCTGCACTACATAACCTTACAGGAATTTGGGCCTACGGGCCTGGTAGTGGTGGAGGGACATAGACAAGATATCTGTACATGAGAAATATCACTGGAATCTAACACTACCAGGCTAAGCTTACGCATCGTTTAGCTACGTTAGCTTGCTGCTATGTATTTTCCACAGTTGAAAAGTTCAGTGAACAAGTCGGTTGTGTGTTTAGCCGTATGACTTTGTAAAAATTTGGTTAACAAAACAGTTGAGTATTAAAACGTATAACTTCACAGAATTAAAATAAAAAAATAAAACGATTGTTTAAATGTCAGGCAAACGACGTTGTAGCTCAGTGAAAAAATAAAGGTCCTGGTATTAGCCAGTTCCTGCCTGGTAACTCATCTTAACCAATCAACATTCTAGAATTACATCCGTATGCGGATCGTTTTTGAGTCTACCCATTGTCTACTTACAGAGTCACGTGATCAGCTGGACAAGATGGCAGCCTAAGACCTTAGCTCCTAGCCCAGCCTTGCCAAATTGTTAATTTTTTTTAGTAACTTGTTTCAGAATTGCACTACTTTGTAATTACCAAAGTCCCTTAATCCACAATGACTTCGAAGAACAAAGTTTCCAAACAGGATATTGATTCTATCGTCGAATCTTTAATGGAGAAGCAAAAAAGCTACTTCGAGCCATTCCTTGCTCAGATCCAACAGGTGGGGATGGAGAACGACCAGAAGCTAAGTACTATCCATGCTGAGCTAGCATCGCTAACTGCTAGCATAAGCACTGTGAGATCAGATGTGGATACACTTAAAACCAAGGTGGAGAACAACTGCAGCGCTCTTGATGGCCATGATCAAGCTTTTGGAGAACTAGAGCTGAAAATGGAAGATATTGAGGATAGAAGTAGAAGATGCAATATTCGTGTCATTGGACTGAAAGAGGGTCTCGAGGGATCCAATGCTATCCAATACCTCACACGCTCCCTCCCTAAATGGTTCCCTGCTCTTGTATACGTCCCTGTTGAAATAATGAGCGCTCATCGAATCTACAGTGGCGTTAAACGGGGTGATAACCGCACTTTGATCTTTAATGTCCTCCGCTACACAACCAGACAGGCCATTTTGCGTGCTGTTAAGAAGGACCCACTTTCTGCCGGAAAGTCCGTTTCTCTCCAGACTACAGCAACTTCACTGTCAATCGCCGTCAAGCCTTCCATCAAGTTATGGATACAGCCCGGAACAAGTGTCTGGACTTTTTCCTACTTTATCCAGCAACGCTGAAAATCAAGGAGGGCGCACAGTACAGATCATTCACCTCACCAAAGGAGGCTGATGATTATGTGAATTCTGCTGCTTCCAACCATGCTGCGACCCCAGCCAACCAACCATGTCGGCTAACCCCTACACGGGCCATTAAGCGGATCCCTCAAAGTCAGAAACATGATGACAGCACTTCCCCGCAATGACTACCTGCGGAGCTTGGATCCTCTGCCAATGTGGCCCACTGGTTTGCTCTCCAATAGCCTTCCACACTTAATGTTTTTTTTCTTCGGTTTTTACTTGCTTTCTATCGAGCTCAATTTCATCTTGCTTGGACCTACTAAATTAGACGGCTAATCCATTTGATTAAGATGATGCGGTAAGCTTGTTTCAAAATGTACGGTGCTGTTCACTCACTGAATGTTCACGGTATGTCTGTTTGTGATTTGTGATATATAGGCCTATGTGTTATAGTCATTGTGTTCTGCTCTCAATACTTTTGTTAACTGATCCACTGTGAACCGAAACTAGTTACTGTGTTTGCTAGTAGTGCTATTTTGGGCTGGTGCCTTTAGCTGCCCCGTATCCAACCTTGATCACAGACCTATGCTTAGATTAATGTTATTTCCCCTCCCCTTCCCCTTGAGGGTACTAAAGAATAAGAAAGTTGACATAGCCTTGCTACAGGAAACACACCTACTACGCGCAGATGCCGGGCGTCTAGCAAATAGATTTTATCATACCATAGCATTTTCTGCTGCCACCTCTAAAACGAAGGGTGTGGCCATAGTAGCTAAACGGAATCTCCCTCTTAAGGTGTTATCATCTTGGGCAGACGATGCAGGCAGGATTGTGATCACTAAAGTAGAATTTCATGCTAGGAAAATTGCACTTATCTCAGCATACGCTCCAAATACTTTTGATGCAGCTAGACCTGCCCCAGCTTTCTGGAGGGGATTCAACTAACCTAGATAAATCAATCTCTGTAGAGGAGTTGAGAGGGGCAGTGCAAAGCATGCAGAGAGGTAAATCGGCAGGGATTGATGGCATCCCGCCTGAGTTTTATGTGGCTTTTTGGGAACAGTTGAGTCCCTTCTTTCTTCACATGATCAATTTTTCTATTGAAATGGGTGGATTCTCAAGGGATGTTAACACTGCCTTGATTTCTTTACTTATGAAAAAAGACAAGAACCCCACTGATTGTTCTAGCTACCGCCCTCTTAGTCTCTTAAACTCTGACGTAAAGATCTTTGCAAAGCTCCTTGCACTTCATCTTGAGCCCCATATGCCAGAATTAGTCAGTTCTGATCAAACAGGCTTTATAAAATCAAGGACGGCAGCAGATAATATCAGGCGTCTCTTGCATATCATTGATGCTGCACCAGGCTGTGAGACACCAATGTCAGTTCTATCACTTGACGCAATGAAAGCCTTTGACAGATTGAAATGGTCATTTTTATGGTCTGTCCTCGAGGCAATGGGCTTTGGCTCCACTTTCATTGAAATGGTGAAAGTTCTATACTCAAACCCCTCAGCGCGAGTGTTAACAGGTCAAACTTTCTCCTCTGTAGGTCCTCACGCCAGGGATGTCCATTGAGCCCTGCACTATTTGTCCTCTCTCTTGAGCCTTTGGCCCAGGCTGTTCGTCTATCAAACCTGGTCTTACCGATATGTATTCGTGATACACAACACAAACTTTCACTATTTGCAGATGATGTGATGGTGTTTTTTGAACATCCCACCCAGTCTTTACCCCACTTTTTGTCCATCTGTGAGGAGTTTGGGAAGTTATCAGGGTTCAAAATGAACTGGTCCAAGTCTGCACTTATGCACTTAAATGATAGTGCCAGGAAATCAGTCACCCCTGTTAATATACCACTAGTTGGACAGTTAAAATATTTAGGAATTGAGGTCTTTCCATCCTTAAACCAGATTGTCAAGCACAACTATTCACTGGCATTTACTAATGTTTTGAAGGATATGGACAGATGGATTAGTCTTCCCATGTCTATTCAAGCCTGTGTTTCTATCATAAAAATGAATATTTTGCCAAGGATACATTTTGTCAGTTCCATGGTCCCTCTTCCCCCTCCATCTGATTATTGAAGTAAACTTCATTCTGCAGTCTCTAAATTTATATGGAAAAGAAAGAAGCCACGCTTGAAGATGTCCATTCTGCAGAGAAGGAGGGAGGACGGCGGTCTCTCTGTTCCAAATTTCAAATTGTACTTCTGGTCATTCGTCCTAAGGCCTCTGCTCACCTGGTTTAACCCATCCACCTATATATAAAAAATGCATTCAGTCTGCCAGGTTCTTCGTTTTTCTTTTACCTACAGTTAAGATCAGCGCTCAAGGCGTACGGTGTCCCTTGGCAAGACCGTTTACCCACTCACCCTGTTCGAAGACGTTTTACATTACAGACTAAAACCAAAGGTATGGTCTCCAAACTCTATCGGTTTTTGGTGATACCTGATCGCTTTTCACTTCCTGTGGAACGGGTCTGGGAAAGAGACTGCCCAGAATTAGACGAAGAATTTGATTGGCATGATGTGTGGTCTGACATCTCTCAAGTGTCACGCAATCCAGATCACCAGCAAATTTATTACAACTTCATACATAGGACGTATCTCACCCCTGTCAGATTGCACCACATGAAGTTTGTCAATGACCCCCTGTGCAGGGCACATATCTTTATATGATATGGGACTGCCCTCCTGCCAGGTTATTTTGGAACAAAGTTGCATCCAAATTATCTACCTTGACTGATGTTACAGTGCCTGTTACTGTGAAAACATTGATTTTGAATGACTTGTCTACCTTAAAACTGTCTAAAATCCAAAAGCGTGCAGTTTTTGCTGGACTGACTGCTGCCCAGAAAATTATTGCAACTCGTTGGAAACCACCTTATTCTATGTCTATCAAGTTCTGGTCCCTTTCCTTTTTGGACGTTATATACCTGGAACTGTCAACAGCTCGAATTAATGGTGCTTCAGAGAAAACTATAGCTGCATGGCACAGTATTGCTGTTTCTTTGAAAGAAATGGTGTAAACCTAAGCCTCAAGCCTTCCTTCTCTATCCAAACCTATTTTAGTTAAGGCCCTTCCATTTGTCTATGTCCCTATGTCTGTATGTCATGTATGTCTGTCTATTGTGTCTTTTCTGTCCTCCATATATTGGTGTATGTGTATTTTTATCATGTTGTTTTTATTTTCTTGTCACCTTGTCTTTCTGGCCACTTATATGGACTTCCCATTTACATTTTATACGTATGTTTTTAGTTAGCTTTTTTACTCTCCCTGTATAAACTCATTGTTATATAAAAAAAAACATTTGATCACAAAAAAAAAACTAGTATGATCTTGCGTGAAGCTTATGTGTGTGTATTTTTTTTTTATGTTAAATCATTCGTCTTTTTCTATTTTGTATTAGCATGTAATATGTGTGTCATTCTGGTACATTCTTGAACCTCAATTGTCTTAATGTTTACAGTACAATAAATAAATAAAGATATTGGTGAAAAATATATATATACTATACATGGTATATTGTGTTTATTTGCGTTTAATATTTCATATGTTACTCATATTCATATGTACTTGTATGAATTGAGAAATGAAATAGAGGAATGATGTGTCCTATAAAAATGACATGATATTCTATGTAATTTTACAGAGAGCATTAACTCAGTAACAATCAGTACATAAATCAGCCTTTTGCTTTCGGCAGAATCAGTTTGAGGATAAGGGCTGACATAAGAGTTCAGATAAGGGCTCTCATAAGGGCTCAGCTAAGGGCTCTCATAAGGGCTAAGATAAGAGCTCAGATAAGAGCTCACATAAGGGCTGTGTTGTGTGTCGTTTAGGTTACTTGTTTGTACCATAGCCTCGGGATGCATAAACTCAGTAGCAATAAAGGTTTAAAATTCATACCCACAGTGTGTCATGCACAATGTGTTCTTGGCATATTTTTAAAAAGCAGATGTTCCTCAAGTTATAACTGAGCGGAAACAAAACTCACGTGCCTCAGTATTGATTCTGTTGTAGTTTTTGAAGGGAACTGGCCCAGTTAGAGGGATGTAAAAGATTCCTTGGCACACACTTATGTCAAGTTGATCACAGTGTAGCAACCTTCAATCACCACGGGAAACAGAATACATGAATCGTATCTGCATGCATGATGTGTACTTTTTTGCCAATTAATTTATTACACACACTCCGATGATTGTAGACAAAAAAAATTAAAATCTTTATGCGTGTGGTCAATGTATTTCAGGATTTAAAAAATCTTCAGATATGCGTCACCCTCTACAATAATCACTGTCTACTGTTGCATTTAAACATTACTCACTGCCTTACAAGTGTTTTGTAATGAATTTGTTGTCAATCCTGTTGCATCCGCCAGGCAAGGAAATAGAGTCAGGTTTCTAAGAAGTAGTTGGTATGGGCCAAGCATGAATATCAACCACATCTCTTTCAGTTTGTGAAGGAATCATGGGGAAAGATGGAAACATAGACATGATGGAAACATGACCTTCATACAATTTTGTATTCACAGAGACATAAGGCATGATCTAATTACATTATATGGGGTGTTATGCAGGATAGTCCAATCATACTCAAATTAAACTTAACATGAATAGAAAATGTCCAGTTCATCTTTAGAGTGACCAGCTATGACGTGGCATCCAGGAACCAAATTTGTGAAATTCCCAGAACAATCTTGGCAGGTGAAGTGAAACTTGAGGGGATTTCCTTCCTTGTTACAGATTTGATGTAATTTGATAGAAAAGGAATTGTTGTTTTTTTTTGGTTTGGTTTGTAGAAACACAATGTAAGTTATTGTTAGTGTACAACACAAGAGCTGGCTGCTTTATGGAAAATGTCAAACATTATCATCACACATCTAATCTAGATTCAATATCTATTAAAGGGCGTTGTTCAACATATTAAATACAGCTTCTGCTTTGGTTTTGTAGTGCACCCTGATTCGGATCTGGATGGTATATCCAAGCAGAGAAAACTAAAGTAGGGTTTTTCAATAATACCAAGATCAGCGCTGTGTCTGTGTTTGTGTCTGTGTGTGTGTGTGTGTGTGTGTTTGTGTGTAACTATACTCTCTATTACTCCAGAGCAACAGAGCTCTGTGCCCCTCAGTGAAAGACAGATGCTGTTCTGTGTCCGTCCAAGGCGTGTATGTGTGTGTGTGTGTGTGTGTCTGTCTGTCTATCTGTCTGTCTCTGTGTGTGTTGAACCACAAGCACCTTACTAGATGCCATTTCAATATTGTGAAAGATGATGCATATATGTATGTGTAAGGGTTTCAGGTTGAACTATCCATATCTTGATTGATTCAAATGTGACTGTGTGACTGCGCAGGTTAGTGTGTGTGTGGGTGTGTGTGTGGGTGTGTGTGTGTGTGTGTGTGTGTGTGTCTGAGCCAGGCTGTGTCAGTTAGAGTCTGGCCAATCTGGTCAGACAACTCCCAGGGATTAACAAATTACAAGTAAACAAAGGGCATATTGTTTCACACTACCAACCATAACCCTATTTTACGCCAAGTAAAACAATAATTTTAAGCACATTGTACGTAAGAGACTTTAATATAAGTGTCTTGAGCATCTGTTCACACTGAAATCAGAAGGCTCGGATTTGAGAGTTACTTGTGCTTGATCACAATGTATATGCTGTGCTATATGTTATACATTTCCACATTATCATATCTATGACTGATGTGTAAATAACCATAGATGTCAGGCATAAAGCTGTCGAGTACCATTCAGCATCCACTTGTAGTGAAGTGACAGCACATTGATTTATATTGATGCCCATCAACAGTGACTTATTGAATGAGGAAGGAGCGTTAGAATCAGCAGGGTGTGTTAAAAGACAGGGCTACGTGTTGTTTCGAAAAGAAATGCGTCTTGCGTCACATGACCTTATCTACATATATGTCACTTCAAAACGGAGATTCAGTTTGCAGTTGTACCAGAAGGACAGATAGGACTATTCATATGCAACAGCTTGTCAAGGATGTCACCTTAATTTGCTCATCCCAGGCGTTTAAGACACTGCTAGCAGAGTGCATCTTCAGCAACAACCAACTGCACACTGCATTCAGGTGAGTGAGGGATTTTGCCTTTGTCTTTTTTACATGGCAAAATTTGCTGCTCGTTGATTCAAATTTTGTGTGAATGTATATTTTTCCTCTGGTGATTCCATAGAATGGCCTGGCCTGAAAAACCCTCATCCACAATAAAATATTTGAATGTTAGTACTATTTTAACAGGTGAACAAGCCTGCAACCTACTAATGCAGCTGTTCCTGTCATGTTAGTTAGGTTTGTCTGATTGAACTGGATTGTAGCGATCTCACAGTCAAGCGTGCCTTGGCCTTCTTAAAACTAGCAATAGTCAGTAGTGAAGCCTATTTTAATACAGGTGGCCAAGCACATTATTTTCTCTCTTCATACAAACAATGCTAAACTTATGCTACGGCAGTGGTTTTCAAACTTTTTCTGTCATACCCCAATTTGAACAAGGGAGCCTTTTCAAGCCCCACCTGTCCCTCATTGCGGCAATAAAAAATAAAATAGGCCAAGCTTAAAATTGTCAAATGTATTGAAATAACGTCAAGTTCTAAATCTTAATCAATAACAAACAGCATCAGTTCAAAAATAGAGAACATCAATAACAAATAACATCAGTTCAGAAATAGAGAAAATAAAAGTGCAATGTGTCAACCCTTGCCTCAAATGGGCTGAGTTCCAAAAAATAAAGTAAAAGGAACTATGCAATTGTGTTATCAATGGTAGGCCAAGTTTACAATTGTCAAATTTATTTAAATAACGTCAAGTTCTAAATCTTAATCAATAACAAAAAAAATCAGTTCAAAAATAGAGAAAATCAATAACAAATAACAGCTCAGCTGTCTTTTTCGCCACTGGTACTGATTCGCCAACCTTTGCATTTCGTGTCACAAACAGGGGCGGACTGGCCATCGGGGATACCGGGGGAATCCCCGGTGGGCCGACGGGGTTGGGATGGTCCAAAATACCGGCCCACCCAAAACGCCGCCCGGCCCTCGCCGGCACTGACTATAATCTATATTTCGCTGAACACGTATAATTTACTCGAATATCTATACAATGACAAATTCACTGACTGAACTTTATACCATTCCTCGCGATCTGTATTCACACTCATGGTGCCTATTTTTCGAATTTTTTCTGAAGTGTCTTCTTTACTCATCTAATGTCTTCCGTCAGTCTAACTTTGTTTTAGGCGTTATTAAATGTCAATCACTCTAGCCTACTCAACACTTGCATCACTCGCTTGCAGACACCTTCAACACCCCTACACACACACACAATCACACACCCAGCATGCAACACTACTGATACCACTGATGTTCACACCCCATCGTATGTTCTGTAGGCTAATGTTCATTTCTACAATATAGTTCAGGTGCGGCTTGTCCATAAAGGCGATTAGGGCGACGCACTGCCTACGGGAAAAGGATTTTTTTTTTCTGTCGGATTCTACCACTAGACCGTCTGATCTGCCTCTGAATGTCATTGTCGAATCAGCCAACAGTCACTCAGGCAAACGTGGTGCTTGAAATGACCCCGCCCCTTTTTGGGGCAAAACTGAAATCGCCCCAGATCTCTCTCATTGACTCATGTTAAATCCATTTTTAACATTCAGTGCAACAACTCGATTCGCTCTTTGAAAGTCGGCGTACTTATGAAGGTAAATTGACAACAAAACATTTAGGACTTCCTAGACCAAATTTATCCATTCAACAGGTTTCTACAAGGGGGGGGAATCCTACATCCAAGAATTGGAATGAAAGAAAATCGTGGCTAGCAGGCTGTGAAGTGACTAATTCCTATATACCACTGTCACTTGTCATAGGTTTCACAGTGTGAATGTTTGCTTCTTGCACTAACACTGAGTTATTTTCTATGTGATGACTTATTTAGCTTTTGTAAGCCACTACTTTCAAGATCAGTCAATAAATATGGTTGGTTTTGACTTATATGTTGCCCCCTTCTCTATGTTGTTACTAGACATATCATGTGACCTGTTAAGCTATGTTACATCATACAACTTTTGAGACATGTGGATAATGAAAAAGTGGGATATTGTAATGTGGAGCCACATCATGTTTGCTTATGAAGGCTCCTGGATGCAACTTTCTTTCATAGCTTTCCACCTGTAACTAGCTACTCTAGCTATGTAGGTAGAGGGGGAATATTTCTGTTGTGTGATGCCATCTAGTGGACAAAAAGGTATTGCTGTATGAGTTAATAACAAATTGATACAATTGTCTTGCTTAATGTAACTACTGAATTGTGTGGTCTTTCTCTGCTGACATTCATTCCTTAAGGCTCTGTAGTTCTACATATAACCATCTGATACTAGCCCAGAGTTAAGCATATTCATCAAGCAAACTATACCTACCTTGGAGTGTTACAATAGCCAATATCATTTTATTCCATGTGTCCATCCAGGCAAATTGGTGGATCCAATCCAAATGTTATAAAAAAACATATATGATGTAATTTCTTTGTAATCATCTAAAGTAATGTTAAGTGTATGGGTATTTTTCCAAGTAGGCCACTGACTGGTCGATACGTGCAATGCTTTGAGTGGGCAACGCGTCGTGTATTGAGTGGGCAGTGCGCCGTGTATTAAGTGGGCCGGTCTGACAGTAACTCCCGGGCCACTTTTTTCCCCCAGTCCGCCCCTGGTCACAAATGTATCCATAACGTTAATATTAGCCCATTGTCCCGCTGCAATTAATACGCCGAAATTTTCGCAATATGGTTCCAGGTCACATTTTCATCCCGGCCCCCCATCTAATTATAATACAGTGTTGTATAATGGTGCGGCTCCTTTATGAGCAGCACGTAGGCTACAGGGTGGGTGTGGTAGAGCGAGAGAGAGAGAGACAGAGAGAGAGAGAGCGAGTGAGAGAGAAGGTGATGTACACGGATAGATCAGATGTAGCGACCGGAGCAAAGTTATGTTGCTGTAACGTTGAACTCTGTGCTACCAGTGTGGAGAATAAATCCGGACCAAATCAATTTACTATTAATTTGCTCATCAACCGCAGACGCAAGGGAAAGGGAGTTAACTCCGGAGTTTAGGATATAGAACACTTCGGCCATGACGCAGTAAACAAAAGTCTCCCTTGTAATCTCTGACTACGGTCAGGGACAGAACAGGAAAGGTTAACAGCAGGCTAATTAATACAATACTGATTTATTTGATTGAGTGTGGTTGTTTAGTGAAATGGGGGTGTATGATCATTATTGTCTATAAGCATTTCTACAGATCAGGGGTAAAACATAAAAAATCTCCCGTTCATCGCGTCCATTTGCGCCCCACCTGTCACGTCTCTGCGCCCCACACTTTGAGAAACGCTGTGCTACGGTGATACAATTCACAGTAATGATGTGTTTTATCACTTTACCACAATAATTAGGTGTTTAAAATAATATTGTCACTATTTTATTGTCTCATCCACAATAAAATAGGTCACACACACACTTCTTAGCAACCCTGGTAAAGATGAGTTAAAAGTGTTATAGAAAATTCACATTTTAGTGACTTAGCTTGGTCTCATTGAGGTAATAGCAAAAACCTCAAGATTTTTTTTAACTTTTGAACAAAAGCGCATGTCCACAATTATTGGCACCCCTGCAATTGATACTTTGTCCAACCTCCCTTTGCCAATAAAACAACACTGAGTCTTCTCCTATAACATCTTATAAGATTTGAAAATACAGACGCCATCCCTCTTTACAGAATCTCCCCTGATCGTCCAGAGTCCTAGTTCCTCATCTGCATTCTCCTCTTTAGCTCACCCCACTGGATTTCCATGGGGTTTACGTCAGAAGCAGAGGCCTGGTTGTGTGCTCAGCAAACCATTTTTGTGTTGATCTGGACATATATTTGGGATGTCCTGGTATTGTATGTAGTATATGATGCCATGTACTCTAATTAGGTACCCTTTAGAGTGTTACGACCCTGGGTGGGTCTAGGCCCCGCCCCCATGATATATGCATGCCTGTTCTGTCTATCTCTAAAGCAGGTGATTGGGAGAAATCAGAGGCTAATAAACAAGGCGACTGGGTTACAGAGGTTCCTAAGGTTTTCACTGCTGGGGTGACGGGGGCGAAGAGTCGTGCACAATCAGGGAGGGGTTCAAATAGGATATCAGGACTGAAGTGTGAAAAGAAATCAGGTCTAATAGGATGGTGTGTGTTTTTCCACTTCCTTGGAATACTTCTGTCCGGTGATAAAGCCTTCTGTGCCATAGGGAATGTATTATTTACTACACGATTATCATTGGTCATCGTACTGAAATGCACCTTCAGATTCTTCTTTCAAGAACATACCGGCAGAACAACCAGTTTCTTCCTGGGGGCTGTATTGGGTGTAGTGATAGGTTGGGCCATTGTTGGTGTGGACTTCAAGATCTTTGGCCTCATGTTGTTATACAGTGGTTTTACACCTTATGTGAAGGGAAGGTCCATTGTGCATGGACTAATGCGTGGTCGCACACTGGGGATGGGTTGTGCGGGGATGGGGCTTGCCTGCTGAACTAATTTCTCTCTTCTCCTGTCTCTTCCCCTGTCCCTCTTAGACTGCTTTTCCAGGGCCTGGAATTGCTGAGGTGAATAGGGGGTGTGACTGGTGAGCGGGATGGATGTTGAGCGGGTGATTAAATAGGGGATTAGGATTGTTTAGGTAAATGGGGTTTGGATAGTGCAGAATACCACTTAGGTGGGCTTCTGTCTTAAGGGGGGGGATGTTACGACCCTGGGTGGGTCTAGGCCCCGCCCCCATGATATTTGCATGCCTGTTCTGTCTATCTCTAAAGCAGGTGATTGGGAGCAGGTGTAGCAGGTGATTGGAACCAGGTGTAGCAGTAATTGGAGGGGCTACAAAAGCCCTGAGCAGACTGCATTCGTGGAGCGTTGGATTGGAGTTTTGGATTGGTCGTTGGTGTTTGGATAGGAATTGGATTTGTGGATACTCGTTGGATTTGTGGATACTCGTTGGATTTGGATTGTCGTCGTCGTTTGCTTTATATTACCATTTAACTGACTTTACATTACATCTTTTGTTTCTCTCCCCAACACTGACATTCACCACACGTTTTCCTATAATTAATAGATAACTATATACTTGTAACCCTTAATAAATAACTTATTATTATTATTATATCAAATATTCTGCGTGGCCTCCCCTTTATGTTTCGTGCCCATGAGCTGGCTCGTTACATGTGGGGGCTCGTCCAGGATTGTTTTCGGAATCAGGTAAGGTAACTTTTCGGCCACTCATTGGGAAATAGTGGTGGTAAAGTTGCATTGAATTTTATAGATCGGGATATTGGCCTTTGATGCTGACGGGCACAAAACTGCCGGTGCAGCACGAAGGGTATTGCAAATTGGGGAGACCCACGCGGAAAATTGTAAGTGTTAAACTTTAGTTGTTTTCGTTGGGTTGCCGTGGAGGAGGGAAGTCACTTTTGAAAGTGACGGCAGCTGTGGGCTCTGATTGGGAGAGAGACGGGCTGTGCATACTGGTTAGATTGAGTGCAGGTGTAGTGGTAACTGGGTGGGAAAAGGTAGGTTAGACCTACAGAGCAACGTGAACCCCTGCTCAGGTGAAGAGCGCTTACCGCTGTTTGTTGTTTTGCCGGCTTACTAAAGTTTATTGTTTTCTGTGGGTGTGTCGGACGCGCTGGGGCTGTCTAGCAGCTCAATTGCAGGTGGACACACTGAAGACTAGATTTGGAAATAGCGAGGACTGTGTTTGGGAGTTAGATCGGGGCAGCTCTAGTCTGTTGGGTTTTGGTGACTGGGTGGTTCATCACCTGCGCTTAATTGCTGGGTTGCACTGTCGCGTCTGGGCCTGGGTAATATAGCGGTGGAAATGGAGCAAATGGCAGAGTTTTTCGAGTCTCCAACAGAGGGGTATCTTGACTGGCTAACGAAAGCTCAACTTCGCATAGTGGCAGAGCATTACCATTTTAGCGAGTCATTGCCCAAGGATCTTAATAAACAGGAGTTAAAGGATAGTGTAAAACAGCAGTTGCTTGAGAGGTCGGTAATAGCTGGGAAGTCTGATCCCCTGAATCCGACTGCGGCGTCTACCCCAACGCGCGCAGATGCAGGTGCCCCTTTGCATGGAAGCGCTTTTAGTTTTGAACAGCAAATGGAGTTTCTAAAAATGCGAGAGGCGGCGAGGGATAAAGATCGGGAATTGGAGTTCGAAAAACTAAAATTAGAGAGAGAGCGTCTGAGGTTAATGGCGGAGGGTAAGATTGTGGGGACTGGAACGGGATACTCCTCTGGGCCATCGGGTAGGGCGGGAGCAGAGAACCTATCAGGTATGATTAAGTTCTTGCCCAAGTTCAATGACCGAGATCCCGACATTTTCTTTTCTATTTTTGAAGGGATTGCCGATGAGCGGGGTTGGAACGACTCAGACCGCACCCTGTTAATACAAACGGTTATTTCTGGGAGAGCGCAAGATGCGTTTGTGGCCCTGTCTGTGACGGACAGGAAAAATTACCAGCGGGTTAAAGAAGCAGTATTAAGAGCGTATGAACAGGTTCCGGAGTTTTATAGACAGCGGTTTAGGAACTGGCAAAAAGATGACCAACAGACCTATTCCGAGGTTGCGAGAGATCTGGTTGGGTTTTTTGATCGCTGGTGTTCTTCCGTTAGTGTAAACACGTATGAGCGGTTGTGTGAGTTGATGGTATTGGAACAGTTTAAAAATATTGTCCTGAAACGGCTGGCTATTTTTTTGAATGAACATAAGGTTAAGACTGCCGGGGAGGCTGCAGGGCTCGCAGATGAGTATAACCTAACACACAAACCTAGTTATAATCGTGAGGAACTTCGGGAAACTCTGGGTAGCAGTTATCGCAGTGGTCCATGTGGGACTAGACAAAGTCCTCAATATCCATCAAATATTCTGCGTGGCCTCCCCTTTATGTTTCGTGCCCGTGAGCTGGCTCGTTACATGAGGCATACTTAACAGTGGGGATCAGGTTATTCTCAATATAGTCATCCTTCTTTTTATTCCAAACCGGCATTGAGTGCTTGTTGCCAGAAAGCTCAACTTTCTTTAAATCGGACAATAGAACTCAGTGCCAGTCAAAGTCCCAGTACTGTTCAGGAAACTTCAGACACTTATGTCTGTGGTTACATGACAGGAAATGCTTTTTTTGTCTGGCATGCCTTCCAAATAATCTTTTGCCATTGAGGTTGCATCTGATGGGGGTTTTGGAGACAAAGTGACCCCAAGGTGTTACTTTTTTCCCTGTACCTCGTCAACAGTGATCCTTGGGGATTTTTTGCCTTTCTTCCCATCCTCCTCACTGTGCCTGGGGGCTAAATAAACGGGTCTTCTTCCAGGCGAGTTTGTAACAGTTCCAGTTGATTTGAACTTTTTCATTATTGCCCAAATGTTAGATAGGGTATTTTCAGGCAGTAGCTATTTTTTATAGCCATTGCCTGACTTAATGTTTGACCCAACTCTTCAGAGAGCACCTCCCTTCCTAACTTGCACTTCTACTAGTACTTAACTTACACTTACAGTAGTTACAATCCTGAACTTTTTTCTATTTCTTATGTAAAATAGTATTTATTGTTACACCAGGTCTCTATTGCTCGTAGCTTGATTGTTCTCTCCGTTGTACGTCGCTTTGGATAAAAACGTCTGCTGAATGACTAAATGTAATGTAAATGTTAAGAAGGTCAACACACTTTTCCTTTATTTTATTTTGTGTGTTCTCTTATCATTCCCACGCTTAAGAATTAGTGAGGGAATTTGGCCTCCGTGTCACCTCATATTTATACCCCAGTGAAACAGAAAATCATAGATTACTGCTTGAAAGTTCCTAAACACTCTGATCATAAAAAAAAAGTTAAATAGAAATAGAAAACATGCTTCAGTTACATTTCTAGGGGTGCCAGTAATTGAGGCACATTCGTTTTGTTGTGACTTTACTGCAATTAAATGTTTTTTCAGTGTGAAATAAGCCAATTCCTAGCTAGGAAATAATAATTTTGAGGACAGTGTGTGTGTGTGTTTGGTTCTCTAGCCTCACATAACTGGAAGTTACTATAAAACTACTACAAGGAGCCTTAATAGGTTTCTGCCAAAAACCTTTTATGTGAAACTTCAAATCAGAAAAGTTAAGTAGGGAAAATCTCGTAGGGAAAAGAGCTGGACGAGCTGGATGGTCAGGTAAAATCATACGGGGGTTAACTCTTACTATGGACAAGAATTAAGCATTAAGATTTTTTCGCAGATCTTCCAAAGGAAAACATGTGGCAAAAGGCAAACATTGTGTTGGTGGTGATACTTGGTAAGTTGGGCTTGAAAAAATAACAAGATTCATTTTTACTATGGAGTAAAAATATATCAATTACATTTGTATTTTCTATTTTTAAGCATCACATTATGCCATGGCTGAATCAAACTCAACAATAGCAGCTAACTCAACAACTGAAGAGCCGTCAACCTACACAACTGGAGCAACACAATCAAAGACACCCACAACAGCTCCCACAACTACCACAACAGCACACACAACAGCTCCAGAAACTACTATAACAGCTGCTGCAACTACCACAACAGCTGCTGCAACTACCAAAACAGCTGCTGCAACTACAACAACAGCTCCAGCAACCACCAAAACAGCGGCTCCAACTACCACAGCAGCTGCTGCAACCACCAAAATAGCTATTGCAAATACCTCAACAGCTGCAGCAACTACCACAACAGCTCCCACCACTATCACAACAGCTCCTGCAACTTCAACAACGGCAGCCACAACAGAACCCACAACATCTGCCACCACTACCACAAAGTCCCCCACAACAGCTGCTGCAACTTCCACAACAGCACCCACAACAGGTTCCCAAACCACAACAACAGATGCTGCTGCAACCACCAAAATAACACCCATAACAGCTGCAGCAATTACCACAACTACAAAAACAGCACCCACAACAGCTCCAGAAACTACCACAACAGCTGCTGCAACCACCACAACAGCTCCAGCAACTACCACAACAGCTGCTGCAACCACCACAACAGCTCCAGCATCTACCAAAACAGATCCCACAACAGCTCCCACCACTACCACAACAGCTCCCTCCATTACCACAGCACCCACAACAGCTCCAGAAACTACCACAACAGCTCCAGCAACCACCACAACAGCTGCGGCAACTACCACAACATCACCCACAACAGAACCCACAACACCTGCCACCACTAACACAAAGGCCCCCACAACAGCTGCTGCAACCACCACAACAGTCCCCATAGCAGCTGCAGCAATAACCACAACAGCTCCCACCACTACCACAACAGCACCCACAACAGCTCCAGAAACTACCACAACAGCTGCTGCAACCACCACAACAGCACCCACAACAGCTGCCACCACTACCACAACAGCACCCACAACAGCTCCAGAAACTACCACAACAGCTACTGCAACCACCACAACAGCTGCTGAAACCACAACAACAGCTGCTGCAACCACCACAACAGCACCCACAACAGCTGCCACCACTACCACAACAGCACCCACAACAGCTCCAGAAACTACCAGAACAGCTCCAGCAACCACCAAAACAGCTGCTACAACTACCACAACATCACCCACAGCAGCTCCCACCACTACCACAACAGCTGCTGCAACAACAACAACGGCAGCCACAACAGAACCCACAACATTTGCTACCACAACCACAAAGGTCCCCACAACAGGGTCTGCAACCACCACAACAGTCCCCATAGCAGTTGCAACAATAACCACAACAGCTCCCACCACTACCATAACAGCACCCACAACAGCTTCAGAAACTACCACAACAGCTGCTGTAACCACCACAACAGCTCCAGCAACTACCCCAACAGCTGCTGTAAACACCACAACAGTTACAGTATCTACCACAACAGCTCCCACAACAGTTTCCACCACTACCACAACAGCACCCACAACAGTTCCAGAAACTACTGCAACCACCACAACAGCTGCTGAAACAACCACAACAGCTCCATTAACCACCACAACAACAGCTGCTGCAACTACCGCAACAGCTGATGCAACCACAACAACAGCTGCTGCAACTACCAAAATATCACTGACAGCAGCTCCCACCAATATCACAACAGCTGCTGCAACCACCACAACAGATCCAGCAACTACCCCAACAGCTGCTGCAAACACCACAACAGTTCAAGTATCTACCACAACAGCTCCCACAACAGTTTCCACCACTACCACAACAGCACCCACAACAGTTCCAGAAACTACTGCAACCACCACAACAGCTGCTGAAACAACCACAACAGCTCCATTAACAACCACAACAACAGCTGATGCAACCACCACATCAGCTGCTGCAACTACCAAAACATCACTGACAGCAGCTCCCACCAATATCACAACAGCTGCTGCAATCACCACAACAGCTCCAGCAACTACCCCAACAGCTGCTGCAAACACCACAACAGTTACAGTATCTACCACAACAACTCCCACAACAGCTCCCACCACTACCACAACAGCACCCACAACAGCTCCAGAAACCACCACAACAGCTCCAGCAACCACCACCACAACAGCAGCTGCAAGTACCGCAACAGCTGCTGCAACACCCACAACAGCTCCAGCAACTACGCCAACAGCTGCTGCAAACACCACAGCAGTTACAGTATTTACCACAACAGCTCCCACAACAGCTCCCACCACTACCACAACAGCACCCACAACAGCTCCAGAAACTACCACAACAGCTACTGGAACCACCCACAACAGCTGCTCAAACCACCACCACAGCTGCTGCAACCACCACAACATCACCCACAGCAGCTCCCACCACTACAAACAGCACTGCAACCACAACA